>NW_021941359.1:0-24020 GCF_902148845.1 Salarias fasciatus
CTCCTTTAAGTCATCTGAGCCAGAAAAACTTAAGTCGCTGATGAGATATCTGGCCAGAATTAAGGAGTGGCTCAGTGAAAACAGTCTGCAGCTGAACTCAGACAAAACGGAGACTGATTGTTGCCCCAGACGGCGCCATGTCTGCCATAAAACACCATCTTGGTGACCTGAACTGTTCAGTTAAAGGCAGCCTAAGAAATCTGGGTGTTATTTTTGATGAAGGAATGTCCTTGGAACACCACACCAATCAGCTTGTGAAAAACTGCTTTTTCCAAATTCGGAATATAGCTAAACTTCGCAAAATGGTGTCCTTCAAAGAGTTGGAGATGATTGTACATGCATTTGTCTAATCTCGCCTCGACTATTGTCACAGCCTGTTCACCTGTCTCAACAAAAAAGAACTGGCGCCTTCAAGTTGTCCAGAACTCCGCTGCACGGCTCCTGACCCGCACTCGTAGGAGAGCCCATATAAGTCCCATTCTCAAGGACCTACACTGGCTCCCTGTTTCATTCAGGATAAATTTTAAAATCTTGGTCTTGACGTTTCGGGCTCCACACGGGCAGGCACCGGACTACATCAGGGGCCTGATCCAGCCCTATGTTTCCACTCGCTGCTTGAGGTCCTCCAACCAAAACTTGTTAATGGTTCCTCGCACATGTTTTAAAAGTCGTGGGGATAGATCATTAAAGGCAGCGGCACCGCGTCTTTGGAATGAGCTTCCCTGTTCGCTCAGGTCTCTGGACAATGCTGATTCTTTTAAAAAGCAGCTAAAGACCTTTTTCTTTGAACAAGCCTTTTAGCCTGTATGGTACTGTCTTTTGTTGTATATTTATATGTCTTCTGGCGTGCATGGTACTGTTTTATCTAGCATATTTATGTTATTTTGGTGATTGTATTTTGTATTTTGTATAGGCTACTTTTATGTGAAGCACTTTGTGACCCTGGTCTGGGAAAAGTGCGAAACAAATAAAACTTACTTACAGTAAACACACAGCAACAACAGTACAGTGTCTGAGACACTCCTAACCATGAAGGGACTCAAACCCTCAGTCTTCCGATCCGAAGTCAGACGCCTTGTCCATTAGGCCACATGGTCTTGTGAAGAATAATTGTGATCAGAGGTTCTACTGCTGGTATCAAATGTCTCCAGGTTCCTCTCAGTGGTTCTGGTCCTGGTCTAAAGTAAATATCTATCAGGCTCCTTCCTTCTTCTCAAATATGTAGCCCAGTCTAAAATTCATATTGTAGACTATCCCCATAAAACTAATGGCTCAGTGAATTAAAATGTATTTCATGAATGTGTGAACAGAGGAAAAGTGTTATAAAAATCAGAATAAATAATTTGGTTAATTCATGTAAATTAAATTGTTAAGATGTTTTGAGTCACCAAAAGGTTTTGTCTTAATATGATAAGAGTTTATTTTAAAACAAGTTTGTTTGAAAAGTTTCTGTTTTGTTAACTACCAAACTTGTTATGTCAATCTTTTGATTTCTATTCTTTCATTGGATGAAGCACCTGTAGTAGCCAATTGGAAGTGAGGGGTGTAGTCTGACGTGCGTGTGTGAGCGTTCAGGACCGCAGCTCCCTGCAGGAGGGAAGCAGACGCTAACCAGGAAGTCTAATGTTAAAAATAGTCATTAAAACGGGTGGATGCCGAGTCTACTGGGTCGTTTTGGACTGTTTTACCTGGATATCATTGGACCAAGGATGCTCTCTTTGGACCCTTCTGTGGATGAGAAGTCGCCTCTGGTCATCTGGAATGTCTTCAGTGCTGCTGAAGTTGGTGTCTAGCTGGTCGCCACGACTTGCCAGTTGAGCTACGGATTTGTGAGTACTACTTCTGAACAGGTGCACGTGCAATTTTATTTTCTAGCTTGCGTAGCAAGTGAAGAGGCAATTTTTATGTTTGTAAGGCCACAACGCACCCAAGCAACATCAGGCCTGCAACGATCATAGAAGGAACTGAGAAATTCCAAGGAAATTGAACTGAGGACAACAAAACTGAGAAAAGGGATTCTTACAATTGAATGTAACTGTGAAAAGAAACATTTTTGGTTTTGGATATATGTTTTTGTAAATAGTTCATCTAACTAAAATCTGTTTTGCTTTCAGTTACACCGTATTGTGTCTTATTGTGTTTTATGGTGGGAAAGAGACAGGTTTAAATGGAAAAGCTTAATTACTGAATTTATATTTTTCTTAGTGGGATTAAAAAGTACAATAATCAATTTTCCTGCTAAGTGGAGGCACCGTCAACAAAACTTAATATTATTTAAGAGTCTAGGATCCGTTTATTTTGTATCTCCTGTTTACCCAGATTTATTTTAGAAAGTAACAGTACCCAGGGCCCCACTCATAGTACTACCACTGGGTTAACAACGGGGTTCACTCCTGAGCTACATGGGATGGGTGTTACAAATAGTTTTGTGGTCATATTAGTCTGACAGCTTCTGGTAGTTCTGACTCAGTGAGAGGAGATTTCATGATTTGTGTGCAAATGTCTGAGCAGGTTCAACATTGCGACTGCTCAGATGGCGTTCCTCGTCTTATGTTAACAGGCAAATGCAACTGGCTGGAGCAGTTGTCCACTTTCTTCCAAAATGTGTCTTTATTATGCTTGAAAGACAAAGATGACTTCAAAAACAAATAGTCAACCACAGGAACACCTCCTCAGTGATTCATCCAAATCATCAGCATAGTGGATTGACCAGGAGTCCAACACTGGTGAATGTTTTGTCTTCACACTAAATCACATTCAGTGAAAACCCTTCTTCAAGCCCAGTGGAGACTCCCACTGAGAAATCAAGAAGGTGAGACGACACAAAGTGAAGAACTCTCCATTAGAGATCGTGGAAGACTGAACATGTCCTCTGGAATAGGTGGACCCACTGTTTGTCCCTGAACACTCTTTATTGTTACCGAAATCTCTTCTTTTCTGAACACATGGTTTCCACCAGTTATAGAGCATTTCTGAAGAAGCAGTACTTCTGGACGTAGATGTCTTCCTAAACCATTGTGCTTTAATTTCCTGAAGAGAGTTTGTCACTACAAGAAATGCAGACATCAATGCCACTACTTTACAGTACAAACGGTACCTTGAGGCCATTTTTTCCAGCTCCATAAACCCCAGGCCGGGTGGGAGGGCATCAAGGCTATTGTGGACTGTAAGAACCCGACCTCCGTCTTCCTCAGCAGCCCCCACCTCATCTGAGGACTTCAGTTACTTTTAAGTCTGTTTTGACAGGGAGAATACTGACCCCGCCCCTCCCCTCCACTGACACCAGCTCAGTCCTGAGTTAGGGGACATCTTCACCTCCATCTCCAACCAGATGTCCACAGTGTGGCTCCAGCCAGCTTCAAGACAGGAGCAATAGTGGCCATCCCCAAACAGTCCAATGTCACATGACGAAATGACTGCAGACCTGTGGCACTCAATTCCAGACCTGTCAAATCCCTGGAGGGATGGGTTCTGCCTCTTCTGCTGCTCCTCTCCCAGGCCGGCTTCACATCCTTTTCTCCTTTTTGAAGAGGACAACAAACAATCGAGAGGAAGTGTAATGGGTGACCAGCTAATGATAACAGGTGACAACAGATCCACAGACGATGCCGTCTCCAACCTGCTGCATCCTGCTCCCAGTCACATTGAAAGCTCCAGCACATCTATCAGGATGCTGTCTGGTGACTCCAGCTCAGAATTGAACTCCATCAGCCCCAGCAGACTCATCAACACACCGCAGACTCCACAGCTTGGACCCTCTCTCTGTCTGTCTCTCTCTGTGGTTTTCCAGCTGCACTCAGGCTGATCAGCATCAGCTGTTGCTCTTGCTGCTTCAGGTAGAAGGTCCATACGAGCCTGAACCAGCAGACTGGACCCCAGCCTGGACCCTCAGGCAGTGAGGCTCCTGAACGGTTGCCCCCCTCCTCTCTCTGTCCATCCAGAGGCTCTCCCCACTCCCCACTGTTACAACAGCTGTGAACTGGACTCTAAAGACCAGAAGTCAGAGACCAGTCTGAACCTTCCCTCTGTGAGCTGCAGAACCTCTGTTACTGTCTGCTTCTCCTCTGTGCCTTACTTACTTACTTAGTGCTCCTGCGTTGGGCTGGCGTCCCGTCCCGTTGCGTAGAGCCGACCAGAGAAACCAGGTTTTTCCAGCACAGGCGATCTTGTGCCAGCAGGTCTGTGTCCTTCACGGTAATTCCATGTTGTCAGAGGTCGTCTGCGATGATGTCAAGCCATCGAGTGCGGGGCTTGCCTCGTGGTCGTCTCCTGCCTGCGGCCTTTGGATCAAACTTCAAAATGGCTCTTGTTGGGTGGTCAAGGGGAAGACGGAGAACATGGCCGAACCAGCGAATGTGGCGTTGTCCCCCTCTGGGTCTTGGCCTTGATGTGGTGAGGGGGCTTGCGTGTTCCAGTGATCCTGGAGAGCGACACCGTCTGGAGCTTGCTCCTGTTAGGGTCACCCTTGGGGGGACGGTCTCCAGGTAGGTTCCTGACAAGCAAAGACCCCAGTGTGTCGGTACACTGTGAGGTGGCAGCCCCACCAACCGACTATCCTGCGGAGGACTAACAACTCACCCAGGAGAAACCATTTTGTTACGACACTGACCTCTGTGCCTGCACTGGATTATTATTTTTATATTTTATTCTCTGTAGTCTGCTGATTTCACACTGTGGGGGGTTATAGGACTGAGAGAAGGACCTTGCACCAATGTTGCATTAATATATAAAAACTATGCAGAGTTTGAATGTTGTAAAGAAATTTCATTGTCATGTTTATCATGACATTTAGAGGTTGGATTGATTAAAGCCACCAGATGTGATCCTGAACTGATTTGGAATCACTTCCTTACAACCAGACACCTCCTGCTGAAGGTGCGGGGCCAGCTGTGTTCCCCACAGTCACCATTGAGTTCTGTGGCCAGTATGGGGGTTGAACCCATGACTTTGGCGTTATTAGCACCACGCTCTGACCAGCTGAGCTAACTGGCCTACTCAAGGTGAAATGGAGACGAGGGTAGTTAAAGATAATTCACCAGATATTCAGCTCAACCAGTGAGAGATTTGGCTGCATTGGCAGCAGCCTCTTCATTGATATGAATTATCCATCAGTTCCGAGGTAAATCGTTTGCAGAGTCCTGGATCAGGTATCTTGAGACTTTTCAGGTGTCACACAAGTGTCAGCGTCTCTAAAACAAGACAAGATGAGCTTCTGGTCTTCTCTGTCATCCAGAGAGACTCTGACTGCATAAACTCTCCTCCAGCTGATGAACTCTGTCAGGAAGCACTCAGACATCAAACCACTGTCGTCTCTCAGCCTGGGCTTTCTCTCCACTGGATCCTCGGCTTCTTCTTCAGGTCTGTTGCTGCTGGTGGAACCTGGTCCTGTCTCGGTCTGATTCAGTTTCCCATTCACAAGTAATTGAGCTGCAGACTGAACGTGGATGTCACAGAGAAGGAGCACAATAGAACTGTTCTGCTTTGGATCCTGCTGTTCTCCACACGAACTCAAGACCAATCCTGAAAGAGACTCTTCCCTGACCGGGAATCGAACCCGGGCCGTGGCGGTGAGAGCGCCAAATCCTGACCACTAGACCACCAGGGACTTGGTGTCTCCATGTAGAGAATCATGGCTGTGAGATTGTGAGCTGGAAGTTTGACGTCAAGCCTCCATCAATCATTTTCTACAACATCAGAATCGGATCCAGGATTTTTCACGGAGCGGCCAGGATCTTTTTAATGAAGAGACCAAAAGCTACAACATGCTCCTGCTGACACCAACTGAAGTGTTGATTTAACTCTGAATGATGATTTTGACATTTTCTGAAGCTCCAGTCAGAACAGTAGAAACATGAAGCCCACAGAGAAAACGTGTGTGTCGTCCTGCTCTGACTGGATTATCTCCTCTGAAGCTGTAATGTGCAGTTTACCTGCTATGTTTGCGGCCTTGGAAAGGATTAAAGAACATAACCACACTTCAGCAAAGACAGCCTCTGAAGCGGACGGACTCCTTCACAAGATGAGCACATTTGAATTCACATTCATGCTGTGCTTTTGGAACTCGACACTGGGGAAGACAGAAACTCCAAATAGAACCTCCAGACATGAACACAGCTGTGCAGCTGTGTGGGACAGCTCAGGGAAATGTGCACAGATGTGGTAAAGCTGAAGTCTCTGAGACGGTCCAGCTGCTGGAACGGCCCCCATCCCGCCGCGGGGACCCTGTCTGTCCTGATGACCACGGCGTCCCGCGAATCATCCAGCCCGTTGCTCCCGCCCGCTCGGACACCTGCTGTCTTCATCCGCCGGTGGAGTGCTACTTCGACTCTCTTCGCCGCCGCTTCCGGACGTCCCGAGCATCCAGCATTGCCCATGGGACTTCGCCGTGTTATCAGGATTATCCTGGACTTCCGTGTTGACATGGACGGAGAAACAGCGGCTTACAGCCCCCGGTGGAGCCGGACACCACGTGATCGCGGGAGGTGGCTGCGGCCCAATCCCATTGGACACAGCTGACAGGAGCAGTGACATCATCAGCAGGTCGTCCTATTGGTCTCCTGAATGCTCGCTCTATCGCAAACAAATCCTTCTCTCTGAACGAACTGTTCACCAGTGAAAACCTGGACCTCCTGGTCCTCACTGAGACCTGGCAGAGAGACGGGGAGTTCCTCCACCTGGAAGAGCTGTGTCCTGCTGGACGCTCAGTCCTCGGTTGGCCCCGCCCCCGTCGCCGTGTGGGGTCTTGCTGCTGTGTACCGTGACAGGTACACCTGCAGAAGGATGAATTCTGACCACTACACCTCCGTTGAGTCCTAAATGATCAAAGTGGGCTCCTGTGACATATTTCACTGTGTCCTGGTCCTGTGTCTCCTAAATGACGTCAATGACTTCCTGTCATCCACTTTAAAACTGGATAAAGTTTTGGTTCTTGGAGATTTCAGCCTGCATGTTGATGATGGTTCATGTAACTCAGCAGCTGACCACTGACCTCTGACTGAATTCTTTAATTTCCAGCAGTAGGGGTCCGGCCCCGCCCACAGCAAAGGTCAGACTCTGGACCGGGTGTTCTCACTCGGCCTCCATGTTAGAAGTGTGTGTGTGGAGGATGTCCATCTGAGTGGCCACAGCTGTTTGTTTTTTGAACTGATTATTCCACCTGAACCTCAGCATGCCTCTACAGAGGTAGGAAGGAGGATCATCACTGAACCACAGCTGAGAGATTCTGGGCCTTGTTTGACTCTCGTGATCTGGCCCACTGGTCTGATGCTGATGCTTTATGTGCTGCTTTAACTCACTCTGTGGCTCCATTATAGACCGAGTGGCTCCACTAAAATCTAGCAATGTCTCCAGAAAGCAGCCGTCTCCCTGGTTAAAGGACAACAAGACTATGTCTGCTCAAATAAAGTCCCAACATCTCCATGATACGCTGCTCAAGGAGCGCCGGCCCGCCGAGCTGCACGTCTTGGTGTAGGACCGGGGCTCTGCACCGCATGCCGATGTTTCGAATTAACTGGTGCCCGTGTTAACTTGTGACCAATACATGACTGAAACTTTTAATAGTTCTGGCGAACGTCGGTTATCGACAGTTACAGTGAATGTATACGTTCAAAGTCTTTTGTGAGTCTTATGGTGCGTTCACACCGGACACGTCGCGGGGCGTCGTGGGCAGCGCTTTTCTATGCAAAGTCTATGGTGGACGAGCGTCGTGGAGCGGCGGGCGGCGGGGCGGCACGTCAGGAGCGTCAGGAGCGTATTATGGGCGCTGATATTATGGGTGCATGTAAACATGCCTACTGACACTCCCAGCAAGTCACTCAACAACCTGAAACACTGATGAACCATGGAAAGACCATCAAACAGTCTTCCCCTCAGTGAACCATTGTGTGAGAACTCATTCAGCCTCTAATAAGGTGACCACTGTGCCAGCAGGTCTTTCAAGGTGTGCTGCTTTACTGAGTCATTTTCTCAATCTCTCAACTGGGTTCCCCCAAGAATGGTAAGGGAGGGGCTCTGGTCTTTGTAATGCCAGGGAGCTGGCAAAGGTCTTTGATCAACTCCGACTCAAAGTCAGTTTCCTCAATTCCCTGATGCTCAGCTGGTCAGAGCATGGTGCTCATAACGCCACATTTGCAGCTTTTGGTCTCTTCATTAAAAAGATCTTGGTCGCTCCGTTAAAAATCCTGGATATGATTCTGATGTTGTTGAAAATGATGGATGGAGGCTTGACGTCAACCTCCAGCTCACAATCCCACAGCCATGATTCTCAAGCTGGAGACAACAGGTCCCTGGTGGTCTAGTGGTTATGGTTTAGCGATCTCACTGCCACGGCCTGGGTTAGATTCCCAGTCAGGGAAGAGTCTTTTTCGTCTTTGCCTTGTGTGGAGAACAACAGGATCCAGAACAGTTCTGTGCTGAAGTCAAAGAGGGTGTTTTTTGGGGGATGGGGTTAATCCACCATGCAGATGATTTGGATGGAATCACTGAGATGTTTCCACTGAGTTTGACAGATGACTTTTCAAGTCTCATTTTCCAGTCAAAATCAACACACATTTGAGAAGAACGTAGCTTCCAGAACTGACTGCAGCAGGC
Source organism: Salarias fasciatus (assembly GCF_902148845.1). NCBI lineage: Eukaryota > Metazoa > Chordata > Actinopteri > Blenniiformes > Blenniidae > Salarias > Salarias fasciatus. The sequence goes on from NW_021941359.1 coordinate 8,590, forward strand.
CAGTTAGCTCAGCTGGTCAGAGCCTGGTGCTAATAACGCCAAGGTCATGGGTTCAACCCCCCATACTGGCCAATGACTGGAATTCTAACTCCAAGTGCGGAACCCAACTTTCCCCACACATTTCGAGGGACATCTTTGTCAGGAAATTGACTCTTTTGAGGGTCCGTATTTACTTCACACGGGGTCAAGAACCAGTGATAGGACCGTGGACTTAGTTTGCACCAGGACCAGAACCACTGAGAGACTTAGTTTGGGCCTGAGCCTGAGCTGGAACATTGTGACTTTGGTTCTCATGACGGATCTGAAGATGCAGTTGATGGTCTCAGGCCAGCTGGCAGCTGGCGATCTTCCTGTAGCTCCATAGGCCTTGACCCTCCACCGTGTCTTCCCAGGGCTCCTGCCCCACAGGTGTTGGAAGAATGATGGCGAGTTGTGCCGGGTGCTCTGATCTGGACATGTCAGCCATCGATGGCTCCCAAACACAGTGGAAAGTTCCAAATCATCCACAAATGCTGGTTGGATGCAGCAACAGCTGATCAGGGTCCTCCGAACAGCTGACGCTGTAAGAGCCGCTAGCGTTATGGACCACTGGCCAGATCCAAAACAGCTGCTGAGAAAGTCTTTGGGGATTTTGTGTTGAGGTTTGGTTTTCCCACACGACTCCACCATGGCCAAGGTAGGGAGTTTGAGAACAAGCTGTTTGCCAAGCTTCAAGAGTGCAGTGGAGTAAAAGGGTCCAGAACCACATCGTACCATCCCCATGGGAACGGTCAGGTGGAATGATTTAACAGAACATTGCTATGGATGCTCCGAAACCTCCCAGAGACGGCAAAAGCAGACTGGAAAGCGTCCCTCAAAAGTGGTCCATGCCTACAATTGTACACGTAGTGAGGCCACCGGGTATGCACCCTACTTTCTGTTGTTTGGGAGAAACCCCAGACTTCCCATTGACTTGATGTTTGACCTCACAGTGAAAGAGCAAAGCATGTCACACAGAGATTATGCTGAAAGGTGGAAGGCTTGCATGAATGATGCTTACAAACTTGCCTCAGAGACAGCATACAAAGAGAGTAGGCGAGGAAAAATGCTTTATGACAGAAAAGTACATGGTGCATAACTGGACACAGGATGCAGAGTACTGGTCAGAAATTTCAATGAGACAGGAGGAGCAGGAAAGCTAAGATCATTCTGGGAGGACCAAGTATTTGTGGTGACACAAAAAAAATACAAGGACAGCCCGGTCTATGAAATTAAGCCGGAAAATGGAAAAGGACGAGTCCTGGTGGTCCACCGGAATCTTCTGCTGCCGTGTAACTTCTTACCAATCGAAACAGAAAACACACGTACAGAAGCAAGGAAGAAGAAACAAATAAACAAAAGAAGACATGAACAACTTGAGCAAGAACAAAGTTCAGAAGAGGAGGATGACTGGGAGAGTAATGGAGTGGTCAGCAGATCACCAGGAACAAGGTGTCCAGCATCAGTGGCCAAGGGAACCTGATCCTGACCCAGAAAATGTTACGGCAGGAGGTGATCAAGAGAGTGAAGGGGATCAACATGACACAGATGCTGAGACCCAAGGAAATGACAGCTCTCAACCAGCCATCCTGTATCACTCTTCTGAAAACGAGAACAGTGATCAAGCAGATGCTGAATCTCGCCTGTTGAAGAAAGAAAGTATCCTTCAGAGTAAGAAAACCAAAGTTGAGGTTTACTTATCATCAGTTAGGACAGCCTACTGTAGCATCTGACTAAAACATTTCATAGAGGTGTAACTCGGAGATGAAAGTAACATTGTAAAGAGCTCAGAATTGTCATTATTGTTAGTTGATATACTAGTTGATAAGCTCATTGAATGTTGTGATATGCTGATTTGGTTTGGAAATGCAGAATAAGACCTTGGAATCCAGCTTGGACTACACTACCATATGCTAAAGAGAGGTCAGAACTGTGTTAAGATGCCTTACTCAGAGAGGATGCAGATACCCATGCTAAAGTTGGAAGTGGCAGTGGATTGTCATCGTGCACAATGACACCACCCGCAAGCATTTGACACCAATGGGAGAGACCTGTCATATGAACTTGTGGCAACAGTCATGCATTCTGATGGACATTGTTGAACTCTGACTCCTACTCAGTTGTAACCTGCGTGAATGCAATTGATAATTTGCTGCATAAGGTCAGATAGTGTCATGTCGGGACGCCATGTAAGTTTTGAGGGGAGAGTGTAAGGGGAACATAGGTTACCCCCCATTTGATTATTATTTTACTTTTAGTTGTTTCCATTGTAATTTGTTTCATTCCCTAAAACTGTATTCCCGTCCCCATCAAATAACAGACACATAGGCTTGCACCCCTACTTCACCACCAGAGGGAGTATCCCCAAAAGTGAGCAGGGCTCTGGGCCAATATTGTGGAACGCACCCAGACAGAGGTGACAGCCATGTGTCATGTGTTTTTCAGAGACTGTTCACTAAAGCTCATCTTTAAAAAACCCACACGAGTCTGGTCATTCCTTCAAGTGTGCATCATGTAGAAGTTGTATTATTGTTACCGTTGTGGTTGAATGAAATGCCTCCCAATTTAATAATTCCTCAAATTCATTAACCTGATGGAGTTTCACATACGTAGGTCGTCTTCTTCTCTCTCAAGGATAATGCTGAAGGGTTGTTTACCAAATTACCCAGGGACCAACTGTGCCCCACCCTCCGGACAGGAGTTCAAAGCTCAGGTTTTCTTTTACTTTTAGCCCTGCAACTGCTAAACAGCTTCAAACCTTTGCCAACTCACACATTTTGTATCAGTAAAAAAAGACAATCATGCTGGAAAATGTGGTTCTAATCAGCCCATCAGTCTCAACATCCATCTGCATACAGCTCTGTTTAACACACTTCTGAGAAAGATTCCGAGTTGTGCCGGGTGCTCTGATGTGGACATGTCAGCCATCGATGGCTCCCAAACTCAGTGGAAAGTTTTACATCATCCAGAAATGCCATGCTATGTCTGCTATCTATGCTGGCAGCCAGCTGGTTGGAGGCAGCAACAGCTGATCAGGGTCCTCCGAACAGCTGACAGAGCTGCTGGTGTTATAGAGAACCGGCCGGATCCATCGGTCCTGGGTCCTTCTCCAGTCCAGAAACATCTAGAAGGAGCTGATGACAGTGATCAGGTCCATGAACATATCTCAAGTGAGCCCTAAACCTGACTGGGACTCCTTCAGTGCTGGGTTTCTGTTATCCGGTAATTACCGGACTTTGACCGGGAAAATCTGCCCAAGTCCGACATATTTGAACACCACCGGTCAAAATGTCCACTGAAAAATATTCCCTCCAAGCTCAATTTGAATTAGAAAAGGCAATTTCCACGTCATTTTATTTAAAAAAACAACAACAACAAAACTTCGAATCTTATCTTTTATGAACCGGCCTGGTCGATGTGGAACAAAACATTTTTTCTTCAGGCGAAACTAAACTTGTAGCACGTGTTTCATTACTCCGACAAAGCGTGCAGTGCAACAACAATACAGCAGGAGACACATGTGGAAACAGCCGAAGCTTAAAGACTTTTTTACTAAACAGAATAGCTCAGAGGAGAAAGGGTTTGAGCCCTACAGAGGCTGTCCAGGTGGATCCTGACCGTCATTATGGGGGAGCTGTCCGGGACTCCGCTGTTGGACTCCTCATTACTCATTGACGCTCAGTGCAGGTTTTATAATCAGTAGTTGTAAACAGTCCACTCAGCTTGTTAGATAACTTTACTTTGTAGAAAGAACAAATGTTTCTAGGACCAAATTATTTAGGTTTTTAAATCACTTTGCCACGAAGAGCGACAAAGATTACATCCACTGAAGATACTCCCCCACTTAATGACAGGAATAGATTTTTATGTCCTGATCTTTGGGCATATCCTTGAATAAATCCCCTACCACTCTATTGAAATGTTGTCCGCACGAAATTCGACAGGCGAGGGCGGGGCCCTTTGAAAAGTGTGCCCCCCACCAAGCCTCATGGAAGCTGCAGGGGTGTACTTTGCAGCATTTAAGCTCAATTAATTCAGATAATATTTGACGGGGAAACCAAACACTTGTCTGGTAAATTGAAAACCTGCCGGTCACGTTGTCCACTGCATTTTTTTATAGATGAAACCCTGCTTCAGTGTCTTCGACCATCAGGATGGAGTGGAGGACGCCACAGGAATGCAGGGATTTCCTCCAGGACCGAAGAGAAGCTCAATGACAGATCATATTGGAGCTGCTTTCCAAACCCAAGCAGGTTCTAACATTCACAGGTGAGCAGAGACAACACCTTGTGACAGAACAGATGAATCAGTAAACACACAGCAACAAGATGGTGGCTGAGACAATCCCAGATACTCCTAACCACGAACGGACTTGAACACTCAATTTTCTGATCCGAAGTCAGACGCCTTGTCCGTTTGGCCACATGGTCTTGTGTGAAGTGGTTGTGGTCAGTGGTTCTGGTCCAGGATTAAGATAACTCCAGGTTCCTCTCAGTGGTCCTGGTCCTGGTCTAAAGTAAATATCTATCAGGCTCGTTCCTTCTTCTCAAATAGTTTTGTGGTCATATTAGTCTGACAGCTTCTGGTAGTTCTGACTCAGTGAGAGGAGATTTCATGATTTGCGTGAAAATGTCTGAGCAGGTTCAACACTGTGACTGAGACATGAGGCTCACCTTCATTCTCCTGCAGCCACACCAAGTTCCAGAAGCCAGCACTCAGTCCTCTTGGAGTTCAGTGGTGTGTTGAAGCTGATGAAGTCCAAGTCAGAGTCATGCTCCAGGAAGCTGTTTCACACCAAACCTTGGGAAAGTCACATGATTTGAACTCCACAGTTTCAACAAAGGTCAAACAAAACAACTAACCTTGAAGAAAGAAGAGAAGCAGAAACGTTTGTCCTTAAACTGGCACAGGAAGATGCTTTCCCACAGGACGTCCAGAGACTGGAAGCTCAGAAAGTGAAGACTCTGGACAAGAACAAGAGGTTCCACCAGTTGAATGCCTTCCTGGACAGTTCTGTAAAGAAGACATTTAGCTGTGTCAAAGATGGAGGAGAGAGCAATGAACTCTGGCAGGATGGAAACGAGAACTCCTGAAAAACCTTCAGCAACATCTGAAATGGAAAAAAAACAAGAAATTTATAAGTGAATGACACTGTGGTCCTACAAGATGACAGACCACCAAGAGATGAGTGGAAGCTCAGCAGAGTTGTAGAAGTTGAAGCTTGTGCTGATGGAAAGGAGCCAAAGTTAAGCTACTTGTCAGTGAGTCAACATTTGAGAGAACGACTCAGCAAAGCAGCACAGCTTGAAAGACCTGCTGACACAGTGGTCACCTCATTAGAGGCTGAATGACTTCCACACAAAGGTTCACTGAGGGGAAGACGTGGTTGATGGTCTTTCCATGGTTCATCAGGGTTTCAGGTTGTTGAGTGACTTGCTGGGAGTGTCAGTGCTGCTGCAGGTATGAGTTTTGAAGCATCATGAACTTGACTGTTGTTTAACGCTGGGACATGAAGGAGAAAGCTCCAACAGTTATGAAGGTAGTTCGAGAGCTTTTCCTGTTGTGACTCAGTGAGAAGAGATTGTCTGAGATCCAAGTCCAGACTCTCCTGCAGCCACACACACTTTCAGAACCCATGACCTTGGTGTTATTCGCAGCACACTGTGACCAGCTGAGCTAACTGGCCTGCTTCAGTTTATCTGGAAGCTATGTTCTTCTGACATTTGTTTTGATTTTGATTGCAAAAAAATGAATGAGACTTGACAGTCATCTATCAAACACAATAGAAATTCCTCAGTGATTCCATCCAAATCATCTGCATGGGGTTGTCTCTCGTCGTTGTGCTGAAATCAGTCTTGTCCATGTCAAAAATAAAAATCTGCTCCAGGTTCATTTTGTATTATTTTCAATGCAGCCTTTAAATCCAGGCTGTCAGTCCACCTTAAAGGAATATTTCAAAAGACAAACTGAACAGAGCTCACTGCTCCTTGATCAGGTCTTCATTGTGTCTTATATTGGCGACATAGCAGAGTCAGTCACACAGATTGATGAACCAACACAAGTCCAGCCGTTCTTGTGTTGTAGCTGACGTCTGTCCGCTCAGGTGTGATTTTGTTTTTCTCTTCTTTCTTCAAGGGTAGTTGTTTTGTTTGACCCTTGTTGAAATTGTGGAGTTCAAATCAAGCAACTTCCCCAAGGTTTGGTGTGAAACAGCTTCCTGGCAGCATGAAGCTGTGGGGCAGATTACCTAGTGGGGCAGATAACCGAGTGGGACCACGTGGCCTAATGGACAAGGCGTCTGACTTCGGATCAGAAGACTGAGGGTTCGAGTCCCTTCGTGGTTAGGAGTGTCTCAGACACCATCTTGTTGTTGCTGTGTGTTTACTGATCCATCTGTTCTTTCACAAGGTGTTGTCTCTGCTCACCTGTGAATGTTAGAATCGCTTGTGTTTGGAAAGCAGCTCCAATATGATCTGTCAGTGAGCTTCTCTTCAGTCCTGGAGGAAATTCCTGCATTCCTGTGGCGTCCTCCACTCCGTCCTGATGGTCGGAGACACTGGTCCAGTTTACATGTTGTTTTTCCAATCCGATTGAAAACGATCATGTTAAACACATGTGTATACATGGACGGTATACACAGCGATCAGCGATCAATCCTCGTTCACCAGGACCCTGGATGAAGCGGATCATGCTGCGTTCTGTGACATGAGCACAAAGTCTCTCGTGGAACTTCCAGGTCTTCCTCTCTGCAGCAGCAGTCCTCAGCGCCGAGCAGAGAGTTTTTATCTGCTGGATCTGCTCAAAAAATGTTCCAACAGCTCCATGAGACGCTGCTCAAGGAGCGAGCGTTCCGCCCAGCAGCACATCACGGTGTAAATCACCGGAGCTCTGCTGCACCTGCTGATGTTTCGAATTAACTGGTCTCCCTGTTAACTTGTGACCAACAGATGTTGAAAAACCTACTAGCGAACGTGAGTTATCTACAATTACAGTAAATTCATAACTTTACAGTCTTTTGTGAGTCTTGTTTTGACATCTGCTGTTACCAGAATGTGTTTACACATGTGAACCAGTTAATCCATAACACCGGCCGGGCGGTCGCTCATCGTCTGCTGCGGTGCTCTTTGAACAACTCACTGTTGCGCAATTTGCAGCCATCTCTCCTCTCTAGTGTTTGTTCTCTTGTGGTTTTTATTGAAAAAATGTTTCTCAACCACCGTCCAAGTGCTTGTGCTTGTTTTTGACTTTCCTGCTTCTTGTTCACTGCGTTTACGTACTATTGAACGCATGCGCGGAACAAATAACCCCTGAGTTTAATCCACTCTGCTGTCGAAGGCCACATATATGAGACATGGAGCAGATTATCAATCAGTGCAGTTTACCTCGTACAATCGGATCCCAATCACAACCCGCTCCGAGTGAAACGGATCCACTCGGGCGTTTACATGGTAAATGGTCTACACTTATATAGCGCTTTTACACTGCATTGACAGAGCCCAAAGCGCTTTACACTGCATTAACACATTCACCCATTCACACACACATTCACACACCAGTGGAGGCGGCTGCCATGCAAGGCGCTCAGTGGGGGCAGTTCGGGGTTCAGTGTCTTGCCCAAGGACATTTCGACATGCAGACAGGGGGAGACAGGAATCGAACTAACAACCTCCCGATTGCAAGACAACTGCTCTCCCCACTGAACCACAGCCACCCGTTTACATGAACCTTTTACAATCGGCTTCACCTTACAATCCCATTATACGGGCTACTGAAGGAGTCCGAGTCAGACTCAGGGCTCACTTCAGATATGTTCATGGACCTGATCACTGCAATCGGCTCTTTCTGGATGTTCCTGGACTGGAGAAGTACTTGGGACCGATGGATCCGGCCGGTGCTCTATAACGCTAGCAGCTCTGTCAGCTGCTCGGAGGACCCTGATCAGCTGGTGTGTTCGGACCGGGAGACACGGCGTGGACCGTCGGAACCTCCGCACACTGAAGCGTGGTGTACCATCAGACACTTTTAATCTTCAGCTGACTTTGTTGGACGTGAGATCAGTCTCCAACAAAACTGTTTAGCTGCAGCTATCTGAGTTAAAAGCTCCTCCAGCTGTTCTGTGTACAACTTGCATTTTGAAGCTGAAATAAATCCGATACACTGATCTTCTCGTTTTCCCTCCACAAACCATAAATCATACAGCTAACAACTTCAACCTCAGTTCCACAACCAGAAATAAATAATAAGTATTGGTATGCAATGCAACAAAACAACACTCGAAGTGAAGAAATGCATATGTTGTCAGTCCAACATTTCCACACCACCATCCTGCACTTTGAACTTATGATGGTGAGGAGCGCTTGCACCTCCAGGTAGCAGGAGGTCAGTTGGCTCTGCAGGGTCATGGGTTGAACCCCCTTACCCCCGATGCACACCGGATGCAGTCCGGCTCCGGAACGGCTGCAGTCTGGACACCGCAGCTAATCCGTTGTCATTAAAATCAATGCTGTGGTGCACACCGGCCGCGGTCCGGCTCCGGTCCGGCTCCGGAGCCTCTGCGGAGCTCCGGTCTCTTTCCGCAAGGATCCTATTTTTCCGGATGCCGGAGCCCTACCGCGTCAATCCAGAGAAAATAAGTCGGGTGCCGGAAGGAAACGCGATACGTGTTCCAAAATAAGTGACTTCAAAATAAAATCTGTGTGAATCACAGTGCTGCGGAATACCGGACTGCATCCAGAGTGCATGAGGGGTTACTGACCACACAAGTGTATTGGTAGTGCCATGGCTGAGACAATCCCACAGCTGCTCCTAACAACAGAGGGACTTCAACCCTCAATCTTCTGATCCGAAGTCAGGCGCCTTGTCCATTTGGCCATGTGGTCCCATTTGAAGCCCTTGTGTTCAGTGGTTCTGCTGCTGGTCTAAAGTATCTCCAGGTTCCTCTCAGTGAACAAGAGGTTCCACCAGTTGAATGCCTTCCTGGACAGTTCTGTAAAGAAGACATTTAGCTGTGTCAAAGATGGAGAAGAGAGCGATGAACTCTGGCAGGATGGAAACGAGAACTCCTGATAAACCTTCAGCAACATCCGAAATGGAAAAAAACAAGAAATTCGCAAGTGAATGACACTGTGGTCCTACAAGATGACAGAGCACCAAGAGATGAGTGGAAGCTCAGCAGAGTTGTAGAAGTTGAAGCTTGTGCTGATGGAAAGGAGCCAAAGTTAAGCTACTTGTCAGTGAGTCAACATTTGAGAGAACGACTCAGCAAAGCAGCACAGCTTGAAAGACCTGCTGACACAGTGGTCACCTTATTAGAGGCTGAATGAGTTCCACACAAAGGTTCACTGAGGGGAAGACATGTTTGATGGTCTTTCCATGGTTCATCAGGGTTTCAGGTTGTTGAGTGACTTGCTGGGAGCGTCAGTGCTGCTGCAGGTATGAGTTTTGAAGCATAATGAACTTGACTGTTGTTTAATGTTGGGACAGGAAGGAGAAAGCTCCAACAGTTATGAAGGTAGTTCATGTTAGTTTGAAAGCTTCTGGTGTTCTGACTCAGTGAGAAGAGATTATTTGAGATTCAAGTCTCACCAGAGTCTCCTGCAGCCACAAGAACTTATCATTCTACTGCTGTGGCCAGTATGGGGGTTGAACCCATGACCTTGGCGTTATTAGCACCACGCTCTGACCAGCTGAGCTCACCGCCTACTGGAGTCAGTTCTGGAAGGTACGTTCTTCTAAAATGTGTGTGATTCTGACTGGAAAATAAGACTTGAGCAATCATCTGTCAAACAAATTCGAAACACTTCATTTTTGCATCCCAATCATCTGCATGGTGGATTAACCAGGAACCCATCTGGAGCTGGAGGGTTCTGCAGGATCTTAAGCCCGCCACACACTACAGGATTTTTCCTCTCGGGAGGAGAAGATCGGGCAAAATTCAGCCTGGTCATCCTGTAGTGTGTGGAGGCTGTTCTAGCACTGTGATCTTCTGGACAGAGATCTGACATGTTGTTTCCTGTGTCATGCCTCCAGCTTGGGGGTTCCTGCCCCTCCCCCCATCACTCCTGGACCACTGCTGCCTTCACAGCCCACATCTTCTCTTTCAGTTCTTGGTGTTTCTCCAGCAGTTCCTGTTCTTCCTTTCTGATGTTCTGTCACTGGATCCTCTGCTCCGACTCTTCAGGTCCGTTCCTGCTGGTGGAACCTGGTCCTGTCTCTGTCTGATTCAGTTTACCATTCACAAGCAATTGAGCTGCAGACTGAACATGGATGTCACAGAGAAGGAGCACAATAGAACTGTTCTGCTTTGGATACTGCTGTTCTCCACACAAACACAAGACCAATCCTGAAAGAGACTCTTCCCTGACCAGGAATCGAACCCAGGCCGTGGCGGTGAGAGCACCAAATCCTAACCACTAGACCACCAGGCACTTGGTATCTCCATGGCTGTGAGATTGTGAGCTGGAGGTTTTACGTCAAGCCTCCATCCATCATTTTCCACAACATCAGAATCGGATCCAGGATTTTTCACGGAGCGGCCAAGATCTTTTTAATGAAGAGACCAAAAGCTACAACATGCTCCTGCTGACACCAACTGAAGTGTTGATTTAACTCTGAATGATCATTTTGACATTTTCTGAAGCTCCAGTCAGAACAGTAGAAACATGAAGCCCACAGAGAAAACGTGTGTGTCGTCCTGCTCTGACTGGATTATCTCCTCTGAAGCTGTAATGTGCAGTTTTACCTGCTATGTTTGCGGCCTTGGAAAGGATTAAAGAACATAACCACACTTCAGCAAAGACAGCCTCTGAAGCGGACGGACTCCTTCACAAGATGAGCACATTTGAATTCACATTCATGCTGTGCTTTTGGAACTCGACACTGGGGAGACAGAAACTCCCAAATAGAACCTCCAGACATGAACACAGCTGTGCAGCTGTGTGGGACAGCTCAGGGAAATGTGCACAGATGTGGCAAAGCTGAAGTCTCTGAGACGTCCAGCTGCTGGAACGGCCCCCATCCCGCCGCGGGACCCTGTCTGTCCTGATGACCACGGCGTCCGCGAATCATCCAGCCCGTTGCTCCCGCCCGCTCGACACCTGCTGTCTTCATCCGCCGGTGGAGTGCTACCTTCGACTCTCTTCGCCGCGCTTCCGACGTCCCGAGCATCCAGCATTGCCCATGGACTTCGCCGTGTTATCAGGATTATCCTGGACTTCCGTGTTGACATGACGGAGAAACAGCCGGCTTACAGCCCCCGTGGAGTCGGACAACCACGTGATCGCGGGAGGTGGCTGCGGCCAATCCCATTGGACACAGCTGACAGGAGCAGTGACGTCATCAGCAGGTCGTCCTATTGGTCTCCTGAATGCTCGCTCTATCGCAAACAAATCCTTCTCTCTGAACGAACTGTTCACCAGTGAAAACCTGGACCTCCTGGTCCTCACTGAGACCTGGCAGAGAGACGGGGAGTTCCTCCACCTGGAAGAGCTGTGTCCTGCTGGACGCTCAGTCCTCGGTTGGCCCCGCCCCCGTCGCCGTGTGGGGTCTCGCTGCTGTGTACCGTGACAGGTACACCTGCAGAAGGATGAACTCTGACCACTACACCTCCGTTGAGTCCTAAATGATCAAAGTGGGCTCCTGTGACATATTTCACTGTGTCCTGGTCTACCACCCTCCTGCCCTGCTGGTGTCTCCTAAATGACGTCAATGACTTCCTGTCACCCACTTTAAAACTGGATAAAGTTTTGGTTCTTGGAGATTTCAGCCTGCATGTTGATGGTGGTTCATGTAACTCAGCAGCTGACCTCTGACCTCTGACTGAATTCTTTAATTTCCAGCAGTAGGGGTCAGGCCCCGCCCACAGCAAGGTCAGACTCTGGACCTGGTGTTCTCACTCGGGCCTCCATGTTAGAAGTGTGTGTGTGGAGGATGTCCATCTGAGTGACCACAGCTGTTTGTTTTTTGAACTGATTATTCCACCTGAACCTCAGCCTGCCTCTACAGAGGTAGGAAGGAGGATCATCACTGAACCACAGCTGAGAGATTCTGGGCCTTGTTTGACTCTCGTGATCTGGCCCACTGGTCTGATGCTGATGCTTTATGTGCTGCTTTAACTCACTCTGTGGCTCCATTATAGACCGAGTGGCACCTCAAAAATCTAGCAATGTCTCCAGAAAGCAGCCGTCTCCCTGGTTAAAGGACAACAAGACTATGTCTGCTCAAATAAAGTCCCAACATCTCCATGATACGCTGCTCAAGGAGTAGATTTTTTATGTCCTGATCTTTGGGCATATCCTTGAATAAATCCGCCTACCACTCTATTGAAATGTTGTCCGCACGAAATTCGACAGGCGAGGGCGGGGCCCTTTGAAAAGTGTACCCCCCCACCAAGCCTCATGGAAGCTGCAGGGGTATACTTTGCAGCATTTAAGCTCAATTAATTCAGATAATATTTGACGGGGAAACCAAACACTTGTCTGGTAAATTGAAAAGCTGCCGGTCACGTTGTCCACTGCATTTTTTTATAGATGAAACCCTGCTTCAGTGTCTTCGACCATCAGGATGGAGTGGAGGACGCCACAGGAATGCAGGGATTTCCTCCAGGACCGAAGAGAAGCTCAATGACAGATCATATTGGAGCTGCTTTCCAAACCCAAGCAGGTTCTCACATTCACAGGTGAGCAGAGACAACACCTTGTGAAAGAACAGATGAATCAGGAAACACACAGCAACAAGATGGTGGCTGAGACAATCCCAGATACTCCTAACCACAAAGGGACTCGAACCCTCAATCTTCTGATCCGAAGTCAGACGCCTCGTCCATTTGGCCACGTGGTCTTGTGTGAAGTGGTTGTGGTCAGTGGTTCTGGTCCAGGATTAAGATAACTCCAGGTTCCTCTCAGTGGTCCTGGTCCCGGTCTACAGTAAATATCTATCAGGCTCCTTCCTTCTTCTCCAATAGTTTTTGTGGTCATATTAGTCTGACAGCTTCTGTAGTTCTGACTCAGTGAGAGGAGATTTCATGGTTTGTGTGAAAATGTCTGAGCAGGTTCAACACTGTGACTGAGACATGAGGCTCACACTGCATTCTCCTGCAGCCACACCAAGTTCCAGAAGCCAGCACTCAGTCCTCTTGGAGTTCAGTGGTGTGTTGAAGCTGATGAAGTCCAAGTCAGAGTCATGCTCCTGGAAGCTGTTTCACACCAAACCTTGGGAAATGTCACATGATTTGAACTCCACAATTTCAACAAAGGTCAACTAAAACAACTAACCTTGAAGAAAGAAAGAAGCAGAATGTTTGTCCTTAAACTGGCACAGGAAGACGCTTTCCCACAGGACATCCAGAGACTGAAAGCTCAGAAAGTGAAACTCTGGACAAGAACAAGAGGTTCCACCAGTTGAATGCCTTCCTGGACAGTTCTGTAAAGAAGACATTTAGCTGTGTCAAAGATGGAGGAGAGAGCAATGAACTCTGGCAGGATGGAAACGAGAACTCCTGAAAAACCTTCAGCAACATCTGAAATGGAAAAAAACAAGAAATTTATAAGTGAATGACACTGTGGTCCTACAAGATGACAGAGCACCAAGAGATGAGTGGAAGCTCAGCAGAGTTGTAGAAGTTGAAGCTTGTGCTGATGGAAAGGAGGCAACGTTAAGCTACTTGTCAGCAAGATTTCAGTCTTGCATCAGGATTCAACAAGTTCCAGTTGCTTTGAAAGCAGCATTGGCCCTGTCCAGCTGCAGCTCAGTATCATAGGAGAACTTCGGAACCGGGAAGACTACAGGCCATGCAGACGATCTTGAGGAGGTGGACTCGGAGGAAGACAGTATGTCGGTGTCAAATGAGCAGCAAGATGAAGGGGATGATGAGGAGTCATCTGGACAGCAGGAGGAGGTAGAAGCTGAGGAGGGCGGGGGTGCGAGGGGATGAGGAACTGAGTCACCAGACTGACCAAGTGGATCCCAAATAAGATGACCTTGATGGTTCCTTTGTCTTGAACATCTGACATTGACACCAAGTTGGTGAATTCATTCCCGAATTCTGCATCCATGAATTGAAGCCTGAAACGGCCCTCTATTCCACAATCTGTCTTTATTTGCTCTGAGAGTTCACTGACAGACTGTGGAATCCCATTGGGAAGAATCAATCTCTGGGAATTGTTTTCTCCTGGGATGATTCTTAGTTTCACCGGGGCAGCCATTATACAATCTGTGAAAAGAGAACGAGAACAATAATAAAATATCCTTTTTTAACAAGAATAGATCTGTAATTTTACAGAAAATTCAGAGGATAAAGGAATCATTCAACATTTAACCCTCCTGGTCCTTCCTTTCTTCTTTTCCTTAATCCCTCCTCCTGTCTCATTCCTTCCTTTGATCCTTTCTCCATCCTTCTTTCCACCACCCTTTTCACTTCCTTCCTCCCAGCCACCCTTCTTTCTTTCCACCACCATTTTCTGACCCTCCTTCTTTCCTCCATCTCCCCTCCTTTCCCCCTACTCTCTTCTTTCTCCCTCTACCGTTCCTTCATTTTCGTTCCCTTGAACCGGGTGGACAGCAGAACGGTTAATCAGTTACTGCACTTTATAAATGTATGTATCTTTTTAATGTCACCATTCTGAGATGTCCAACAAAGTCGTCTGCAAGAGGGTAGTAATCAGCAAGTTCCCCAAGCTCAATCAAAACAGTTTCTCTGGCAGGATGTGCACCCAGCTCAAAGGCCCTGAAATGTTCCCTGTACCAACCAGAAAGCCTTTTCAGCATGAAACATAGTTTCTCACGTACAATGCAAATCTGCAGGATCTCACCAAAATCAGGCAGTCCACTTGTAGACCCATGAGCAACTATCATCCCATTTCTGAATTGTACACCTTTGCTTGACACACACTTTGTGAGGTGAACTTCAGTTGTACCAGGGAACTTCTGTTCAACAGTTTGAGCCAATTCCTGTTTTAAAATATTCACAGGAACTGTTGACACATTTGTAATCTCAAAGGCAGTTTTTTCAAAACTGAATGATCTCAAGTGATATGAAATCATTAACTGATGCTTAGTAGCAAGTGAGAGGGGGATATTTCTAAAGCAATTGGTGTGTCGCACAACCTGCTTAAAGAAACTGTGCTTGGCCTCAAATCGCATGGTCCAGAGCATCCTGATCAGATGGGGATAGTGCTCTAAATAATGTTTTGGGAGCAGTTTCACATCGGGGAAGAGTTCTTGGTACTTTTGTCTGTGCTCTGAAATTTTTCCCTCAAGATAGGCAATGGACTCATCTGTGTGTGTTGGAGCAACCACAAGCTCCACAATGTCTTTCAAATCCATCAGGATTTGCCATGCCATTTCATCTTCAGGTACGAGATGCCAATGATGAATGGCAGTAGTCTTAAGAGGGCCCAGTTTTCATGGGCGTTTCC
>NW_021941360.1:0-24023 GCF_902148845.1 Salarias fasciatus
GAGAGAGAGAGGATCAGATCATGAGATCGAGGTCGAGGAGAGCAGAGAGAGGAGAGAGAGGAGAGAGACGAGAGAGAGAGGAGAGAGAGCGAGGAGAGAGAGAGCGAGAGAGAGAGAGAGGAGAGAGAGAGAGAGAGAGGAGAGAGAGACGAGAGAGAGTGAGAAGAGAGAGGAGAGATGAGGAGAGAGAGAGAGAGAGAGAGAGAGAGGAGAGAGAGAGAGGAGAGACGAGAGAGAGAGAGAGGAGAGAGAGAGAGAGAGAGAGAGAGAGAGAGAGAGAGAGAGAGAGAGAGAGAGAGAGACAGAAAGACAGACCGGTCCTCCTGTGGACCCAGAGACAGACCGGTCCTCCTGTGGACCCAGAGACAGACCGGTCCCCCTGTGGACCCAGAGACAGACCGGTCCTGCTGGTTCTTACCCCAGATCCGGGTCATGGGGGTCTTCAGGGCCGGGTGGTGCACAGAGCAGCTGTAGAAGTCTCCGTCTTTGGGGACGAAGTCCAGCCGGGCCGTCTGTCTGAAGGTTCCGTCCTCGTTGGGGGACGGCTGGTTGATGGCCGTCCCTTCACTCACGTTCCGTCCGTTCTTGGTCCAGGAGACGGAGACCGGGGCCGGGTAGAACCCAGACACGTGGCACAGCAGAGTGTTCTTCTGGTCCAGGTCCACGTCGTCTCGGGGGTAGATGATGAAGGTGGAGGGGGGGTCTGAGACACACAGGACAGGTTACACACACACACACACACACACACACACACACACACATAGTGAGGTGTGTCACCTTGTTCGAGAGGAATGTCTTTCATGACTTCATGAAGAACTTCCAGGTTTGTTCTGCAGACGTGTTGATCGCCCACAGCGAATTCGTAACCTCCAGGGAAAGTCACATGATCAATGAAGCTGGGTTGAACATCGACTCCTTCTCCTTTATCAAAGTCTGCGTGCCACATCTCTTCACCGTCCAGTGTGAACATGAACTCTCTATCAGAGTCTGAACAGCCAGTGATCAGAAGGTCCAAATGCTGAGCTGAAAACACACACAATCAGTTAGTTACTTAGTTAATCAGTCAGTCAGCAGTGGAGGACAGTCAGCAGCTTCCAGTCAGAGTTCCAGATAAAGCAGCGTCTCACCATCAGCAGAGACTCTGAGGACACAGCAGAGGAAGAGGAGCAGCTTCATCTTCATCAGCAGCTGGTTCTCCAGGACACTGTTAACCTGTCAGGCTGCAGCACAGAGTGACAGAACCTCCTGCAGGATCCTCCAATCAGAGAGCTGCTCTGCCGTGACATCATCGGTGTCCAGGTGTGGAGCAGCAGGTGAGAGCAGCGAGACAACAACTGACAGACCAGAGCAAACAAACAAACAAATGGAGAGAGAGGAGAGCAGACAGTCATCAGTGAAGCTCCTGGTCCTGGTCCTGCTCCTGGTTCTGCTCCTGCTCCTGCTCCTGGTCCTGGTTCTGCTCCTGGTTCTGCTCCTGGTCCTGGTTCTGCTCCTGGTTCTGCGTTCCACGGCCGTAGTAAACAGTTGTTCATGAAGTGAATGAAAATGCTGCGTTCAGGTTCTGACAGGAACTAGAGGAAGGAACAGGCTTTTCTGGAATTTCTGGTGAATCGGAGCCAGAGAGGAGGAGTCCAGGTGAGGCGCTGCAGGAGGAGGATTTATTCAGGAAGCAGATCACCTGATTGAGAGCGAGGCTGCTGCTCCAGGAGAACCAGCTCTGCTCTGCAGGAATCCTGCCAGGCCAGTTCCTACAGCCAGACCTCTCCAGACCAGCAGACGCTGGTTCTCAGGGGAGACATGTTGGTTCTCAGGGGAACAGTCCAGAGACCAGGTGACTTCAGTCAGAACAGAGCGTTCTTCACACTGAGTTCCTGAGAACCTGAAAACAAGCATCATTCCAGATCGTTAGCGTGTTAGCGTGTTAGCTTGTGCTGAAATCAAAGCCCTCGCTGATGACAGCAGCTTCCTGTCTTTCCTCGCACCGCAGCATGTTCTCTTTTACTGAGAAATGTTTGGAAAACAAATCATTTAAAGGATAAAGGGAACCGAATGAGAACGTTCAGATAGTTTATTTTCGTCACAGATTCATGAAGTCGGTCCTGATTCTAAAGAAAAATATGAAAAACCAGATGAGAAACAGAGTTTAAGTTCACAGTTCCACTTCACTTCAACAGCAGAGCTGTGGCTGATATGCTTTCTTCACTTCACACAATAAGAGCGTTCTGCTCTTCTCTGGGATTTTCAACTTAAAATCCAAGTTCTGTCAAACTTCTTTTTTTGTTAATTTAAATGTATTTTTCCTCTTCAAGTTAAATGCATAAATAAATAATGAAATGAATAAAGTATTGAGGAAATAAATCAGTAAGAGTGGAATCTTTGAGACATTCATTCCACTGAGAGGCATCAGGTTTCCAGAAGTGTAAAGTTCTCCCTTTTCCCAGCTGTCCCTGAACACACCATGAACACACCTGAAGTGAATCCAGCTGAGAACACCTGGACAGCTACAGGCGGAGGAAGCAGGGCTCCTCAGAGCCCAGGATCTGGCTCCTGGACCTGGACTCAGTCCAGAGAACTGCTTCTTTCACCTCAGCTGTGGGGACGATGGGGGACTAGTTTGTCTGGATCAGTCCTCACAGGACTCCAGCAACACACACACATGTGAGGGTGAACAGGTGAGAGGGTGAACTGTCTGACATTCATCACTGAGGTCAGAATTTCAAAGTAAAGTGGAGGTTTAGTCTGAAACGAGAGTTTCCTCCACCTGCAGGTCAGCTGGTGGAGAAAGACTGAAAACAGAACCGAGAGACAAAGTTCCTGCAGGACTGTTCCGCTGTTGTTCCACTGTTGTTCCTTTAGAGTCAACAGAGTGGAAACTTTTGAAAATGTGGAGAATAACTCAGAGTGTGATGTGTGTTCCAGGATGGAGGATCAGGAGGAACCAGCCTGGAGAACCCAGAACCTTCAGAGCGCTGCAGTGGAGGACCAGCAGAGGAACCAGAGCTGCAGCAGCAGGGGGGAACGTTCTTATTCCTGGTTGTTGAAGCTTCCAGCCTGGAGGTTCCGCTCTGGTTCTGCTGTTATTCTCTGTGTTTGCAGACGATGGATTGGTTTTCATGACTGTTGTTTGTGTCTAATAGAACAGTTTTCTGGAGATTGTGTAGGAGTGAGCAGACTTTGGGTTCTCTGGTGTTCTCCAGCAGTGACGTCACTCAGAGCTGCTCTGTTCTCCAGAGAAGTTGGACGTTCTTCTTCCTGGTTGTGTTGATGCTTCCAGCCTGGAGCTGCAGGGATCATTTACTGCTGCTACTCTGCAGAGTTTGCATATGAAAAAAAACCAACATTTGTTTGAAAAGTATTTTGGTGGATGAAAATACGTACACACACACACACACACACACACACACACACACACACACAGTGACTGAGTCCTGGTTCGGTTCATGGTTTTGATCACGTGCAGCTTTAAAGAGCGTTCTGCGGACAGGAAGCAGCACAGAGCCAGTCTGGACTGAAGCTAGCAGGATAGCACAGCTAGCATTAGCGTGAGCCGCTAGGACCTCAATGCAGGGTCCTCATGAGGCGGTCCGGGTCCAGACCCAGACGCTGTCTCATCCGGACCCGGACCTCCCTCTATCCAAAGTGGGTCCTCTTTAAACCCCCAGAATGCTTCTGTTTGAACCGGAGGAGCTCTGATAGAATCTACATCCTGGTTTCAGGAACGCTGCGTCTCTTTAACAGGACTCTTTGGTCGTCTTTACAGTCATAGTTCAGTGGTTTAGAAAACACATGCACACCTATCAGTGTGTGTTTCAGGGCTGAGAGCTTCGAGCAGTGAGGAGCTTTGTGCAGCAGCTGTTCATAAAGTGTGTGGTTGTGAAGCTTCACAGCAGTGAAGTTCCTCCAGACAGTCTGAACTCCGCCTCAGTCCTGAAGAACCAGCAGCTCAGAACCTGCTGGAGAGCTTCAACACTGACTGACACTGACCAACTGATCAGAACAGAGTAATCCAGTAACTATATGTAACTAGTCTCATCAGTCACTGACGGGTTAAATCAGTGAGAAGCTGAACCTTTGAGTCTCAACAGGTTCTCTCTTCTGGACTGATCAGAACCAGAACTTTACTGACATCCACAGTGAACAAGTTCACTAACAGGGAGTTTTGCTCGGTCCGGTTCAGGGTTGAGGTGTGTGTGTGTGTGTGTGTGTGTGTGTGTGTGTGTGTGTGTGTGTGTGTGTGTGTGTGTAGGCTGTAGCCAGTCCGTTTCCCAGCAGTGCTCTGAGTCTGTCCCTGGTGGTGGGGGGTGAGGATGGGGTCCATGATGGCCCGGTAGAACTGCACCAGCATCTTGGAGGCAGTTTGAGGTTCTTCAGCGACAGTCGTTGATAAAGACCTTTGTGGTCTCATAATTTCAGGGCCTGAGGTCTGTGGTTGGTGGTTTTCCTCGGTAGCTGGACTGTGTCAAAAGAACAAACTGAAATAAAGAGTTTCTCAGTTCTTGTTCCCCGTTTGTGGAGTTTTGTTCTTGTGCTACATTCACTCTCATCCTGAGCCTCTCCTGGGGGCTGAACCCCTCGAACTGAAGACCTGGTGACACCCTGCTCTGCAGCAGAGCCGTGGTTCCAGAATCAGCCTCCATGTCTGCAGGACAGCTGTCTGGACTCTTCAGTCATTGATGCAGTGAAAGCTCACATGTCCAGATATCCTCATGGTGCTGGACATCAGGTCAGGACGCAGAACATCATGAACTGTTCTCATGTTTTCACGCTGCAGGTGTGACTTCAAGAAGACATTTTCTGAAGCTTCGGTCATTTGTCAAACCTTCAGATGGAGTTGCCCACTGGAGCTACGTACAAACAGACTCATTTCATGCAGACAAAAGAAGAACTCATGGAGGAAGCTGAGACTGAGGAGAACGTTGAGTCAGAAGACAAAGACGGTGAAGCAGTAACATCTGCTGACTGTGTTCATAAAGGAGCTGCTCAGAGTGAGAGCACAGACATTCTGATCCACCTGATCTGATCCACCAGAGACATCTAGGAGGGTCAAGAAGCCTGAGAGGGATCAGAATGTTCTACCTTATGAGAGGTTTTGAAGTCTATATGAGTCCAGGTCTTATGAGACAGGATCATCCTTTTCTGATGTGAGACCAGGACTCCTTCACTGTCTGTTCATGTTGTTCATTCCAGAAATACGACTCTGAAAGCATCGATATGGAACTTCAGTCAATCTGATCTTCAAACAGGAGAAGCTGGAATAAAGATCACTTCCTGTATGAGTGATGAGCTGAACCACTGCACTCCTGCCAGATCCCTGAAGGACTTTTACTTTCTTTGGACAGCGTGTGACTGTCTGTCTGGGGCCGGGACCCTGGGCAGTCACCTCCAGTCCCTGAGACCCGGGCCCTGTGCCTGGATCTGTTAGCTGGGTGTAAGCTCCTGGTGCCTGGGTGAAGCTCCCCAGGACGCCACCTGAAGCAGGGGTGCGAGATTTCTGCTGGAGGACCAGGACCACGACATTTGAATTGGAGCAGTCGTTGATGTTGTAGGAAATCACAATCTCAGGGATTAGTTTTTTGAAGGAGGAGCCCAAACCCGTCCCAGACCTCCACCTGGCTGTGCAGTGGGTCTGCAGCAACCCAGGACTCTTCACTGGAGAGGAGAAAGAGCCAACCTTCCTGGCAATGGAGGAAGAGGAGCAGAAGGAGTGTTGAGGGAGGACTAGAGGAAGAGGACCTGGAGGCCAAGGACCCCTTGGTATTTCTTCTGGAGAGAATGGACGACTGGAGGTTCTCCTGGCCGAGTGTTGGGATCAGCAGGGCCTGCATGTCAACACTCCCTGGAGCCTGTAAGCAGTGACTTGTTAAGAGGTTCCACTTCCACCATTCACTGTGTATTTTTTCATTAAGTGTGTTATTTATTTTATTATCTCTGGTTTTTCACATATTACATGATTCCGTTCTGAGTTCTCGGTTGTCTGATTGCACCTGAACGCCACTCCGGAGCCCCTGCAGACGTGACGGGTCAACCCGTGCCTCAGCTTCAGGCTGCTGCTGAGAGAGCTCGTGGTAGGTTGGCTGTTAGCTAGCTCCGCTGCTAAAACCATGTTTTATGGACCAGAAAGGTGTTTAGAGTAGCCATGTCAGTGTGAATGTGCTTTATCAAACGGCTGCTTTTGATGTGGTTCAGGGTCTTTACGTTACAGGATCCGTGGCTGCTGTTTTGCCGTTCGGTAGCCTCGTTAGCTTCAGGTTAGCATGCGGCTAATGGCGGCGGCATCCTCATTAATCATGTTAATTTCCTTTCTTCCATCTGTCCTCACATTCTCTCTCTTTCACATTTAGCTTCACTCTGCAGATTCTTTGTCTTTAGTTTGTGTTTTATGTTCTTGTCTTTAGAAAACTGTCAGTGTTTTTGTTCTGTCCACAGTCCAGCATGCTTCAGTCAGAGAACATGCCTCATACAGACGAGGACGAAACTGTTGGTCCTTCGTTTAATGAAGGAAAAATTCACAGTGGTCAGAGAAACAACTTGAATCTGATGACAGTAATAATAATAAAAATTTCTATGAAATTTAACTAATGGAAGTCAGACATTGCTTTTCAACCAGGCTTCAACAGAATTATTAAAAAAAATAAACTCGTGAAACAGGCCTGGACAAAAATGATGGTCCCCCTAGAAGACACTGAAAATGAAGAGACCAGAGGGACATGTCAGTCCAAGTTGTGTCCACTAATGAGCATCACAGGTGTCTCCAGTCTTGTAATGAGTCAGTGGCTCCTATAGAGGGCGCCAGGGAGTCACAGGAAGTGTTACTCCCCTCGAGTTTAAATCAAGCGTCAGGAGTTCTTTGGTTTCAAACAGGCATTTATTGAACACGTTGCTTGCTTTTTACCGCCTTCACAATGCCGTCAAAACTGAGAAAACAACAGAAACTGACATTAATAACTTAAAACTTCCACATGAAATAAATTAAACAGCAACATGTGACCCAAACAATGAATTACAAACTTAATTGTCCTCTGCAATCACAAACATTCAGAACATAAACTTTAACACAGGAAATCAAAGGAAAAGCTCGTACCTCATTGGCCTCAGTAAACTCACGAGGGGGTAAAGGTGATCTTTAAAGGCTTCATCTTTAAAGAAAAGACGCTTCTGTCTTTAAACTTATTGAGCCGCCATCTCTTGCAGACTTCTCCTGCACAGCACTGCCTGTGGCTTTAAATGCGTACGCCCCTTAATGCTTCGTTCACACCGGCAGCGAGTAGCGCGGCGAGATCCGCGCGATCCGCCCCTGGTTGGCCGCGTGTGCATTTTGTGACCCAACAGCGGCTGCCGCTGAATTCGCGTCTCTGTTGCCGGCGGTCTTTTCGACAATGGCGGATGAGATCGAGACATTGGCTTTTCTTTATTTGCTAAATAAAGCCCGACAACGTCGTCGTCGTGAGTCCAGGCGACGTGTCTGGATTCATCATATTTTGGAAAGGCGTTCAGAGTACAGTGAGTTTCACCATTTACTCCAGGAGCTGCGCCGGGATGAAGGACGCTTTCAGCGGTACTTCCGTCTCTCCCGGGCCCAGTTTGACGAGCTGCTGTCCCGCATCGGCGCTCGCATCACGTACCAGGACACCAACTACAGGCGCTCTATTCCACCTGATGAGCGCCTTTCCATCTGTCTGCGGTAAGTGCGCAAAACCAGGATTAAACCAGGTTATTATTTAATTGCTTTGAAATACAGTTCAGAGATCAAAGTATAATTTAAACCATTCACTACATGAAAAGTCCTAATTCTGCTCTTAATACGTTCATATTTGAGCCTTTTGATGTGTCTTTTGTCAAAAGTCTGATTCCTTTCAACTGAGAAATTTCCTGCGTTGTGTTTAATATATTTTTTTTTTCTGAAAAATGTGCTTTTAACACAAATAGTTTATACTAAAAATAATAATAATAAACTTTCCACCGTGAGGCAATCTTCCGCCATCAGCTGATCAGATGCGGACACTCCGCTGACATGTCATCACCCGAAAGTGAAACTCGAACGCTTAAATACAATTTTCCCCCTTTCAAATAAATAAATACAAGTATAAATTTAATTCTTATCAAAATACTTCAATTAATATGCAAAAACAAACAATATTTACCGTGACTCTTTCTAAATACAGCATACAAATAAACGCAAGATAAAATTACATACAGTGCAACACCGCCACCTATTGGATTTTAAATTACATTTAAACTAGGTCTCAGTTGCTACACAGGCCCAAGATGAAACATATTTTATTATTTCTATCAGTTTGTTATAATGAATCTGTTGTTTACTTCCAGGTTCCTCTCCACTGGTGACTCCTACCGGACCATCGCTGACAGCTTCAGGGTGGGGGTCTCCACTGTCTCCACCATCGTCCCAGATGTGGTGGCAGCCATCTGGGACGGCCTGGTGGAGGAGTTCATGGCTGTGCCTGGAGCTGAGGAGTGGAGGTCCATTGCAGAGGAGTTCGAGGTGCGGTGGAACTTCCCTCTGTGCTGTGGCGCTCTGGATGGGAAGCATGTCAAAATAAAGGCACCTCCCAACTCAGGGTCGCTCTTTTATAACTACAAGGGGGGCTACTCCATAGTCCTCCTCGCTGTAGTGGACGCCCATTACAGATTCAGAGTCATCGATGTTGGTGGGTACGGCAGATCGAGCGATGGAGGGACCCTGGCCAACTCTGCCTTTGGTCAGGCTCTGCGTGAGGGCACGCTGGATCTGCCTGGTGACCGGCCCCTACCTGGAGCTGAACACAGAGGACCCCAGCCACATGTCTTTGTCGCAGATGAGGCCTTTCCGCTGCGCAGGAATTTAATGCGCCCCTTCCCTGGACGTGGCGACCTTTCCCGTGAGCAGCGCATCTTCAATTATCGTCTCTCCCGGGCCAGGCTGGTGGTGGAGGATGCTTTCGGGATTTGGTCTGCACAGTGGAGGATGTTTCGCCGTGAACTGGAGGTCCTCCCAGAAGTTGTGGAGAAGTGCGTGAAGGCCACATGTGTTCTCCACAACTTCATGAGGATGCGTGGGCCAACACCTGCTTTGAGGAGAGCTCCAGCCCAAGGTGAAGAACCACTCCCAGGTGTGAGGCGGGTGGGAGCCAACAATTCCACCAGAGAGGCGATGGCAACGAGGGAGGTGCTCATGGCCCACTTCAGCCAGGAGGGATCTGTGCCGTGGCAGCCAGCGGAGTAGTCAGTCCTCCACACGACTGACCCACAACGGTTCTTTTAAGAGCCACCCAAAACAAATAAAGAGCAGGCAGTCTCTGTCTATTTATTGCTGTCTGACTTTAAAAATGTATATTCACTAATTAATATTTGACATAAAAAGCCATAATGTCATGTTTTCTAAGCACATGGTTATGCTGCATGTACCGTTCTTTTCACGTCTCTTCCTTTTTGCAGGTAATTACTGACTCCACTGCTGTCTTCAAGATCATCACGTCTAATAAGGTGAAATTAATAAAACATTCAAAACAACTTTACCTTTTGTCCATCCTTCCTTTGTGTTTAAAAGATTAGTATTTTGAAAGGTAAACCTTTTAAACCAACCATAAAAATGCTGTTCTTGAAGTACCAAACCAAGTCTTGATACAAAAGAATATTTAATTTGAATTATTATTACACAGAAAACTATTTACATATTTAAACATGGGACAGGAATGAAAAGGAGCTTGCTTGGAGGAGGTGCGGTGGAAAAAATGAGAGACACGCAAAGAAGTCTTTCTTCTCCTGCAAAAGATGTCACCTCGTTTAGTAAAAAATTACTCTGACGGCTCCAATGGTTCCAAATTCAGCGTTACAGTGCTGTTCTCATAAAGTAATTTGTGAATTTGAAATTTTACAAAATCTTTGAGATGAGGTGGCACTTTTTGCAGGAGAGGCCCCAAAGAAAGCAGGAAGTGGTCATCAGGTGTCATTGGACTAGACAATCGCGCCTCCCTGCTGGCCCTCAGTTCCTCCATGATCCGGCATTCATACTCGGACGGCCCTGGAGAGAACTGGGGCCTCCTTCTTTGCCTCTTCTTTGGTGGGCCAAAAAAAAACAAAGCAATGAGAATGTTAAAAGCAGAAACAAGCTTCACAAAAATACGAAATAAACAATAAACCTGCACACATTCTGTTTATAAAGTTGTTAAGGACTAATTCTTTAGCAAATCACAAGCAAAATCAAGAAGGCAGATGAGAAGTTTGGTAAAATACCTAAATTCAAGTAATGAACCATTTCTTTGGATGCATGCTCACCTGCAGCTGCAGCAGCGGGGTCAGTCAGCACAGAGGTGGAAGCAGAAGCAGCAGCAGGGGACTCTGGGCCAGGCAGGGCATCAGGCTCAGTGTCTGATTCTGTCATGACAAAAGTTAAAATGATTTCACGCCACATGCAATGTGCACTTCTATACTTAAATTAAAGCCGCAAGCGGCATTGGTCGGGACCGAGCCTCCCGGCCGGCCCGCAACTGAGACGTCCACCCATGAGCATGCAAGTTGTTAGCATCTCCCTTCGTCTAAGATGTAGCTGTTCGCGTCTCCCATCCACTAACATGTAGCTGTTAGCATCTCCCATCCACTAACATGTAGCTGTTAGCATCTACCACCCACTAACATGGAGCTGTTAGCATCTCCCATCCACTAACATGGAGTAGTTAGCATCTCCCATCCACTAACATTGAGTTGTTAGCATCTCCCATCCACTAACATGGAGTAGTTAGCATCTCCCATCCACTAACATTGAGTTGTTAGCATCTCCCATCCACTAACATGGAGTAGTTAGCATCTCCCATCCACTAACATGGAGTAGTTAGCATCTCCCATCCACTAACATGGAGTAGTTAGCATCTCCCATCCATTAACAAGGAGTAGTTAGCATCTCCCATCCACTAACATGGAGTAGTTAGCATCTCCCATCCACTAACATGGAGTACTTAGCATCTCCCATCCACTAACATTGAGTTATTAGCATCTCCCATCCACGTACATGGAGTAGTTAGCATCTCCCATCCACTAACATGGAGTAGTTAGCATCTCCCATCCACTAACATGGAGTAGTTAGCTTTTCCCATCTGCTTTTGAGAGTCACTGAATGAAGGCAATCAGTGGCAGAGTTTGATTGACAGCTGCTGTCAGCTGTGTAACTGCAATGCATGTCCATATATGGTAATGTGAGTTAGAGTGGAGAGAGGAGAAAATAAAAGTCTTTTTTGGGGAAACAACTGCTCCTTGTTCCTTTGCTGTTTGGCATAACTGAACAAAAAATATCACGTTTGATAGGAAAATTTGTTGTCTTTCAGTTGGTGAGGCTTTCAGAGCAGTCAGACATTTCGTTTGGACCGTAGAGGCCTCAGTTTGTGAGAAGCGCGAGATTTTTCCCCATCCGGCTCCATTATAACTGAGAGGCAAAAAAATGCAGAGCGCACACCCACTTATACCTGTGAAAACTTCCAGATACATGATATTTTCCCCACTTACGTTACATCATCTTGTTCGGGAGAACGTGGTGAAATTTTGCGTGTGCTCGGTTTGTTGATAGGAGTCACGGTTTAGCCGCAGTCGCCACTTGTGCGAGGTGCTGAAAAAAGGCGACTTTTTTCCTTTTTTCCCCATTATAACGGATGAGGGCCGGAGCAAGGCAGGATTTCAGACTTCCAACTTTGAACGTTAATAAAATCCACACCGTTAGACTTTTGACAAAGTTGTTCACAACTTTTGTAGAGAAATTTGTCCTCTTTCATGTCGCGTGACTCTTATGTCTGTACGACAAACGGTCTCGGAGGAGATAATTTTTTCGTGAGGAGTGATTTTGAGCAAAATTTTACTTTGAAAGGGAAATAGCAGACTTCCTGTTGGATTTAGGTCAGGGGTGTGAGCGCGTGAAATGTAGATCATGATGAGACGAACGCATGAGTGTTGGTTTGATCTCTCTCCGACATTCCTGCGGGCCGTAGCGACTGTTTTAGACGTTTTTTGGGATCTAGGTGGCGCTAGAGAGCAGATGGGGCCAATTTTTCCATTTTATAAAATTTTTCGCCGGTCATGATTTGCGTGCCAAATTTGGTGAGTTTTCGTGCATGTTTAGGGGGTCAAATTCGCGTTTATTTGGGCGTTAGTATAATAATAGAGAACGAGGAGGAGGAGGAGAACGACAAACGAACGAAGAACAATAGAGACCTTGCCCTCCGGGCATGGTGGCCTGCGGCCACCATGCCCTCCGGGCTCGGTCCCTAATTAAAGCCGCAAGCGGCATTGGTCGGGACCGAGCCTCCCCGCCGGCCAGCGACTGAGACGTCCACCCACTAACATGAAGCTGTTAGAATCTGTCTTCCATTAACACAGAGTTGTTAGCATGTCCCATCCACTAACATGGAGTAGTTAGCATGCCCCATTGACTAACATGTAGCTGTTAACATCTGTCATCCACTAACATGGAGTAGTTAGCATCTCCCATCCACTAACAAGGAGTAGTTAGCGTCTGCCATCCACTTACATGGAGTTGTTAGCATCTCCCATCCACTAACATGGAGTAGTTAGCATTGATGACTGAAGTCCAGGTCACTGGGAACCTTGCTCCTCCATAGACTTCCAGCACCCTGTCACTGAACAAGGAGTTGTTAGCATCTCCCATCCACTAAGATGTAGATATTAACATCTGTCTTCCACTAACCTGAAGGTGTTAGCATCTCTCATCCGCTGACATGTAGCTGTTAGCATATCTTTTCCACTAACATGCAGCTGTTAGCATCTCATATCCACTAACATGGAGTTGTTAGCATGTCCCATCCACTAACATGTAGCTGTTAGCATCTGTCACCCACTAACATGGAGTTATTAGCATCTCAAATCCATTAACATGTAGATATTAGCATCTGTCTTCCACTAACCTGAAGGTGTTAGCATCTCTCATCCGCTGACATGTAGCTGTTAGCATATCTTTTCCACTAACATGCAGCTGTTAGCATCTCATATCCACTAACATGGAGTTGTTTGCATGTCCCATCCACTAACATGTAGCTGTTAGCATCTGTCACCCACTAACATGGAGTTATTAGCATCTCAAATCCATTAACATGTAGATATTAGCATCTGTCTTCCACTAACCTGAAGGTGTTAGCATCTCTCATCCGCTGACATGTAGCTGTTAGCATCTCTCATCCGCTGACATGTAGCTGTTAGCACTGAAGTCTCAGTCATTGGGAGCCTTGCCAGTACATAAACATTCATTTTCATGACTTGACCTCATTTTCTGTTGTAAATGGGCTTTTAATTTGAAGGAATTTTCGGCTTTTATTTTGGAAAGGCAGTACACGCTGTTATAATCATGACTAACCCTTCGGTACTCCATAAACATACATTTTCATGACTCTACCTCATTTTCTGTTGTAATTGGGCTTTTCTTTGGAAGGAATTCTTTGCTTTTATTTTGGAAAGGTAGTTCATGCAAACTACGGTTTTTTTGAAACCTGGACATTATTTATAGGTGTGTGCCTGCTCATTTATTCACTCAGACAAACATCGTGCAGCTCGGAGTCCTTCAGAAGTTATTTAGATCCAACCGATTCAGTGGAGGCCACGGCAATGGAGCTTCCCGCACTGCAGCTCCGAGAGTGACTTCTTACATCGCTGAAACTCTGAAAGAAGGATGAATTTGTTGTAAACAAGCTTGAATACTATGTTTTTGGCCTTCAGAGACCTATATGACATGACTGAAAAATAGCATCATATGTACCCTTTAATGACAGCTGCTGTCGACTGCACTGCATGCCCATATATGGTCAGTAGTGGACTTCCTGTTGGATTTAGGTTATTGGTGTCAATGGGTGATTTTTAGATCTCGATGAGATGAACACATGAGCAATTGGTTTTATCTCTCTACGACATTCCTACGGGCTGCAGCGGCCATGTATTCCAAAAATGTGACTTTTATTTTGAAGGGCTGATAAAATCCACACCGTGTGACTTTTGACAAAGTTTGAAACATCGTTTGTAGAGAAGCTTCTCCTCTTTCAGGCCGCCTTACTTTGATGTCTCTATGACAAAAGGTCTCGGACAAGATAATTTTTAAATGAAGAGTGATTTTTACTTTGAAAGGGAAATAGCGGACTTCCTGTTGGAATTAGATTGTTGTTGTTAATGAGAGATTTTTAGATCTCAATGAGATGAATATGTGAGCCTTTGGTTTTATCTTTCTACGACATTCCTACGGGCCACAGCGGCCATTTTTTCAAAAATATGACTTTTATTTTGAAGGGCTGATAAAATCCACACCGTGTGACTTTTGAAAAAGTTGTGCACATCGTTTGTAGAGAAACTTGTCCTCTATCAGGCCACGCTACTCTGACATCTGTACAACAAACGGTCTTGAGTGGT
The DNA here is from genome assembly GCF_902148845.1 of Salarias fasciatus. NCBI lineage: Eukaryota > Metazoa > Chordata > Actinopteri > Blenniiformes > Blenniidae > Salarias > Salarias fasciatus. The sequence continues at coordinate 14,389 of NW_021941360.1, forward strand.
ATAACGTTTTCATGACAAGTGTTTTTTACATTGAAAGGGAAATAGCGGACTTCCTGTTGGATTTAGGTAATGCATGTCAATGGATGATTTTTAGATCTTGATGATACAAACACTTGAGCAATTGGTTTGATCTCTCTAAGACATTCCCACAGGCCGCAGCGCAGGAGTTATTTTTTTTCCCAAATTTTACACTGAAAGGGAAATAGCGGACTTCCTGTTCACTTTAGGTATAGGTATGTCTCTTGGTAAATTGTAGAGCTCGATGAGACGAACTCATCCATGTTGATTTTATTTCTCTGCGACATTCGTGCGGGTCGCACTGTCCATTGTAGTGTTGCAAGTGCGTTTTCAGACTTCAAACTTTTAGGGTTAATAAAATCCACACCCTGAGACTTTTGAAAAAGTTTTGAACAACTTTGTGAGAGACACTTGTCCTCTTTTATTTGGCACTACTCTGACGTCTCTACGACAAGCAGTCTCGGAGCAGATAATTTTTAAAGGAGGAGTCATTTTTTGCCAAATTTTACACTGAAAGGGAAATAGTGGACTTCCTGTTGGGTTTAGGACATTTTTGTCAATGAGAGACTTTTAGATCTCGAGGAGACGAACGCATCCACATCGATTTGGTCTCTCTGCGACATTCCTAATGGTTGCTGTGGCTATTTTACTGTTTCTAGGTGGCGCTAGAGAGCAGATGAGGTTATAGAGTTAATTTTTTCATTATATCAAGTGGCCACCGGTCCGGATGTCCGTGCCAAATTTGGTGAGTTTTCGTGCATGTTTAGGGGGTCAAATTAGTGCTCGAGTGCGACAGTAAAATAAGAAACAAACGGACGAAGAACAATAGAGGCCTTGCCCTCAGGCAAGGTGGCCTCAGTTGAGGCCACCTCGCCCTCGGGCTCGGTCCCTAATTAAAGCCGCAAGCGGCATTGGACGGGACCTCGCCCTCTGGCAAGGTGGCCCGACTGAGGTCGTCCTCGTACCTTGATGACCGAAGTCCAGGTCACTGGGAACCTTGCTCCTCCATAGACTTCCAGCACCCTCTCACCCACTAACATGGGGTTGTTAGCATCCCCCATCCACTGACGTGGAGCTTTTAGCATCTGTCATCCGCTAACATGTAGCTGTTAGCATCCCCCATCTGCTAACAGGTAGCTGTTAGCATCTCTCATCCGCTAGCAAGTAGCTGTTAGCAGCTCTCATCCGCTAGCATGTAGCTGTTAGCATCTCCCATCCGCTAACATGTAGCTGTTAGCATCTCCCATCTGCTAGCATGTCGCGGTTAGCATCTTCCATCCGCTAGCATATAGCTGTTAGCATCTCGTATCTCTCACCCGCAAGCATGTAGCTGTTAGCATCTCTCACCCGCTAGCATGTAGCTGTTAGCATCTCCCATCCGCTAACATGTAGCTGTTAGCATCTCTCATCCGCTAGCATGTAGCTGTTAGCATCTCTCACCAGCTAGCATGTAGCTGTTAGCATCTCTCATCCGCTAGCATGTAGCTGTTAGCATCTCCCATCCGCTAACATGTAGCTGTTAGCATCTCCCATCCGCTAACATGTAGCTGTTAGCATCTCCCATCCGCTAACATGTAGCTGTCAGCATCTCCTATCTGCTAACATGGAGTTGTTAGCATGTCCCACCCACTAACATGTAGCTGTTAGCATCTGTCATCCGCTAACATGTAGCTGTTAGCATCTCCCATCCGCTAACATGTAGCTGTTAGCATCTCCCATCCGCTAACATGTAGCTGTTAGCATCTCCCATCCACTAACATGTAGCTGTTAGCATCTGTCATCTGATTCAGCAGGGGCCACGGCAATGGATTGCAGTGCGGGAAGCTCCATTGCCGTGGCCCCCGCTGAATCGGTTGGATTTAAATAACTTCTGAAGGAATCCAAGATGCACCATGTTTGTCTGAGTGAGTATATGAGCAGGCACACACCTATAAATAAGGTCCAGGTATCAAAAAAACCGGAGTTGCCCTTTAACACTGTTGAATTTGAAATTATCCCTGTGCTTTGTTAAAAATGTCATATATTGCAAAAATATGGGGTGTGAGGCTCTTATTTTGATAGTCATGTCTGCTCCACTATGTCAAACACCAATATATCCATGTGAGTGTGATTCCATACATTCATTTGCCTGTTTGAGCAGCAATCCATCACTCGTGTGATTTATGGTCACGGAGCGCCATCTACTGTGGAAAGCAGGGACAACATGCAGAATGTTTTACAGCAGCTCTCAGATCAGCCCTGAGGCTCTATGCCCATATATGGCATAAGTAGGTCACATGATGTTAGAGTGTGACTCGGCAGACACACAGTTTCTCTTTGGTAAAAACAGCTGGTTATAGGCATTCCCGTTGCCCAAAATGAAAAAAACACCCTCAAGTTTGATAGGCATTTTAGTTGTCTTTACAAATGTCAAGTTTTCAGAGCATTCAGACTTATAATTTTGACCATGGAAGCCTTAATTGGTGAAGAAGGTGAGATTTTTGAGCAAAATTTGAGCAAAATTTTGAGCAGAAAGTGTGAATGACGGACTTCCTGTTGCATTTAGGTCATAGGCACGAGTGAGAACGTTGTAGATCTCGATGAGACGAACGCGTGCATATGTTTCTTTTCTCTGTACCACACTGTGAAGGGTGAAACAGTCCATATTAGTGGTTTTTGAGTGAAAAGTGTTTTGAGGCACATTTGATTTGACAGGAAATAACGGACTTCCTGTTGGATTTAGGTATAGGTATGTCTCTTGGTAAATTGTAGAGCTCGATGAGACGAACTCATCCATGTTGATTTTATTTCTCTGCGACATTCGTGCGGGTCGCACTGTCCATTGTAGTGTTGCAAGTGCGTTTTCAGACTTCAAACTTTAAGGGTTAATAAAATCCACACCCTGAGACTTTTGAAAAAGTTTTGATCAACTTTGTGAGAGACACTTGTCCTCTTTTATTTGGCACCACTCTGACGTCTCCACGATAAGCAGTCTCGGTGCAGATAATTTTTAAAGGAGGAGTCATTTTTTGCCAAATTTTACACTGAAAGGGAAATAGTGGACTTCCTGTTGGGTTTAGGACATTTTTGTCAATTAGAGATTTTTAGATCTTGAGGAGACGAACGCATCAGAACGCGTGCATATGTTTCTTTTCTCTGTACCACACTGTGAAGGGTGAAACAGTCCATATTAGTGGTTTTTGAGTGAAAAGTGTTTTGAGGCACATTTGATTTGACAGGAAATAACGGACTTCCTGTTGGATTTAGGTATAGGTATGTCTCTTGGTAAATTGTAGAGCTCGATGAGACGAACTCATCCATGTTGATTTTATTTCTCTGCGACATTCGTGCGGGTCGCACTGTCCATTGTAGTGTTGCAAGTGCGTTTTCAGACTTCAAACTTTAAGGGTTAATAAATCCACACCCTGAGACTTTTGAAAAAGTTTTGATCAACTTTGTGAGAGACACTTGTCCTCTTTTATTTGGCACCACTCTGACGTCTCCACGATAAGCAGTCTCGGTGCAGATAATTTTTAAAGGAGGAGTCATTTTTTGCCAAATTTTACACTGAAAGGGAAATAGTGGACTTCCTGTTGGGTTTAGGACATTTTTGTCAATTAGAGATGTTTAGATCTTGAGGAGACGAACGCATCCACATCAATTTGATCTCTCTACGGCATTCCTAATGGTTGCTGTGGCTATTTTACTGTTTCTAGGTGGCGCTAGAGAGCGGATGGGCTTATGGGGTTAATTTTTCCACCATATAAAATTTTTTGCGAGTCAGGATGTGCCTGCCAAATTTGGTGAGTTTTCGTGCATGTTTAAGGGGTCAAAATTGCGCCGAAAGACGGTGTCAGTATAATAATAATAATAATTAAAGCCGCAAGCGGCATTGGACGGGACCTCGCCCTCTGGCAAGGTGGCCCGACTGAGGTCGTCCTCGTACCTTGATGACTGAAGTCCAGGTCACTGGGAACCTTGCTCCTCCATAGACTTCCAGCACCCTCTCAACCACTAACATGGAGTTGTTAGCATCCCCCATCCGCTGACGTGGAGCTGTTAGCATCTGTCATCCGCTAACATGTAGCTGTTAGCATCTCCCATCTGCTAACAGGTAGCTGTTAGCATCTGTCATCCGCTAGCATGTAGCTGTTAGCATCTCCCATCCACTCACGTGTAGCTGTTAGCATCTTCCATCCGCTAACATTTAGCTGTTAGCATCTCCCATCCACTCACGTGTAGCTGCTAGCATCTTCCATCCGCTAACATGTAGCTGTTAGCATCTCCCATCCGCTAACATGTAGCTGTTAGCATCTCCCATCCGCTAACATGTAGCTGTTAGCATCTCTCACCCGCTAGCATGTAGCTGTTAGCATCTTCCATCCGCTAACATGTAGCTGTTAGCATCTCCCATCCGCTAACATGTAGCTGTTAGCATCTCCCATCCGCTAACATGTAGCTGTTAGCATCTCCCATCCGCTCACATGTAGCTGTTAGCATCTTCCATCCGCTAACATGTAGCTGTTAGCATCTGTCATCCGCTAACATGTAGCTGTTAGCATCTCCCATCCACTCACATGTAGCTGTTAGCATCTTCCATCCGCTAACATGTAGCTTTTAGCATCTCCCATCCACTAACATGTAGCTGTTTGCATCTACATGTACATCTTCCATTGCCGTGGCCCCCGCTGAATCGGTTGGATCTAAATAACTTCTGAAGGAATCCAAGCTGCACCATGTTTGTCTGAGTGAGTATATGAGCAGGCACACACCTATAAATGAGGTCCAGGTATCAAAAAAACCGGAGTTGCCCTTTAACACTGTTGAATTTGAAATTATCCCTGTGCTTTGTTAAAAATGTCATATTTTGCAAAAATATGGGGTGTGAGGCTCTTATTTTGATAGTCATGTCTGCTCCACTATGTCAAACACCAATATATCCATTTGAGTGTCAGAGTAGCGTTATTCCATATATCCCATTGTCTGTCTGTGCATCCACGTATCCATCCATCCATCATTTATCCACCTGCTTAAAGACTGATTTCAGGTGTATGGTGTGTATCAGGTGATATTTCTGCAGGGTGACAGCTGTTTAGATCATTCCAATGTGTTTCAAGTGTTGCTACCTCAGTGGCTTGCTGCTGCAGGGGAACAGCTGCTTCAGTCATGTGTGATTTGTGGTCACGGTGCGCCATCTACTGTGGAAAGCCGGTACAACATGCAGAATGTTTTACAGCTGGTCTGAGACCAGCCACAGAGGCTCTATGCCCATATATGGCTTAAGTAGGTCACATGATGTTAGAGTGTGACTCGGCAGACACACAGTTTCTCTTTGGTCAAAACAGCTGGGGAAATGCATTTCCGTGGACCAAAGTGAGCAAACAATGTCAGAAAGTGATAGGAAATTTAGTTGTCTTTCCCTGTAGAGCTTTTCAGAGCAGTCAGACTTATAGTTTTGAAACGGGAGGCTTAATTGATGAAGAAGGAGAGAGTTTTTGAGCAAAATTTGAGCAAAATTTTGAGCAGAAAGTGTGAATGACGGACTTCCTGTTGCATTTAGGTCATAGGCACGAGTGAGTAAGTTGTAGATCTCGATGAGACGAACGCGTGCATATGTTTCTTTTCTCTGTACCACACTGTGAAGGGTGAAACAGTCCATATTAGTGGTTTTTGAGTGAAAAGTGTTTTGAGGCACATTTGATTTGACAGGGAATAACGGACTTCCTGTTGGATTTAGGTATAGGTATGTCTCTTGGTAAATTGTAGAGCTCGATGAGACGAACTCATCCATGTTGATTTTATTTCTCTGCGACATTCGTGCGGGTCGCACTGTCCATTGTAGTGTTGCAAGTGCGTTTTCAGACTTCAAACTTTAAGGGTTAATAAAATCCACACCCTGAGACTTTTGAAAAAGTTTTTAACAACTTTGTGAGAGACACTTGTCCTCTTTTATTTGGCACTACTCTGACGTCTCCACGACAAGCAGTCTCGGAGCAGATAATTTTTAAAGGAGGAGTCATTTTCGGCTGATTTTCATCAAAATTTGACATATAACTCGAAATAGCGGACTTCCTGTTGGATTTAGCATAAAAATATCAGATCCTTTTTTGTAGATCTCAAGGAGACGAACGCATGAGAGTTGGTTTGATCTCTCTGCGACATTCCTGCGAGTTACGGTGGGCTTTTTTCACGTTTCTAGGTGGCGCTAGAGAGCGGATGAAGTTAAGGGGTTAATTTTTCAATTGGATAAAATTTTTTGCCAGTCTGCATGTGCCTGCCAATTTTGGTGAGTTTTTGAGCATGTTTAGGGGGTCAAATTTGCCGTCGAACACACGGTATGTATAATAATAATAATAATTAAAGCCGCAAGCGGCATTGGACGGGACCTCGCCCTCTGGCAAGGTGGCCCGACTGAGGTCGTCCTCGTACCTTGATGACCGAAGTGCAAGTCACTGGGAACCTTGCTCCTCCATAGACTTCCAGCACCCTCTCACCCACTAACATGGAGCTGTTAGCATCTCCTATCCACTGACATGGAGTTGTTAGCATGTCCCACCCACTAACATGTAGCTGTTAGCATCTCCCATCCGCTAACATGTAGCTGTTAGCATCTCCCATCCGCTAACATGTAGCTGTTAGCATCTATCATCTGATTCAGCAGGGGCCACGGCAATGGATTGCAGTGCGGGAAGCTCCATTGCCGTGGCCCCCGCTGAATCGGTTGGATTTAAATAACTTCTGAAGGAATCCAAGCTGCACCATGTTTGTCTGAGTGAGTATATGAGCAGGCACACACCTATAAATAAGGTCCAGGTATCAAAAAAACCGGAGTTGCCCCTTAACACTGTTGAATTTGAAATTATCCCTGTGCTTTGTTAAAAATGTCATATTTTGCAAAAATATGGGGTGTGAGGCTCTTATTTTGATAGTCATGTCTGCTCCACTATGTCAAACACCAATATATCCATGTGAGTGTGATTCCATACATTCATTTGCCTGTTTGAGCAGCAATCCATCACTCGTGTGATTTATGGTCACGGAGCGCCATCTACTGTGGAAAGCAGGGACAACATGCAGAATGTTTTACAGCAGCTCTCAGATCAGCCTAGAGGCTCAATGCCCATATATGGCATAAGTAGGTCACATGATGTTAGAGTGTGACTCGGCAGACACACAGTTTCTCTTTGGTAAAAACAGCTGGGGAAATGCATTTCCGTGGACCAAAATGAAAAAAACACCCTCAACTTTGATAGGCATTTTAGTTGTCTTTACATATATCAAGTTTTCAGAGCAGTCAGACTTATAATTTTGACCATGGAAGCCTTAATTGGTGAAGAAGGAGAGAGTTTTTGAGCAAAAATGTACAATAAAAGTGTGAATGACGGACTTCCTGTTTGATTTAGGTCATGGGTACGAGTGAGTAAGTTGTAGATCTCGATGAGACGAACGCATGCATATGTTTCTTTTCTCTGTACGACACTGTGAAGGGTGAAACAGTCCATATTAGTGGTTTTTGAGTGAAAAGTGTTTTGAGGCACATTTGATTTGACAGGAAATAACGGACTTCCTGTTGGATTTAGGTATAGGTATGTCTCTTGGTAAATTGTAGAGCTCGATGAGACGAACTCATCCATGTTGATTTTATTTCTCTGCGACATTCGTGCGGGTCGCACTGTCCATTGTAGTGTTGCAAGTGCGTTTTCAGACTTCAAACTTTAAGGGTTAATAAAATCCACACCCTGAGACTTTTGAAAAAGTTTTTAACAACTTTGTGAGAGACACTTGTCCTCTTTTATTTGGCACTACTCTGACGTCTCGACGACAAGCGCTCTCGGTGCAGATAATTTTTAAAGGAGGAGTCATTTTCGGCTGATTTTCATCAAAATTTGACATATAACTCGAAATAGCGGACTTCCTGTTGGATTTAGCATAAAAATATCAGATCCTTTTTTGTAGATCTCGAGGAGACGAACGCATGAGAGTTGGTTTGATCTCTCTGCGACATTCCTGCGAGTTACGGTGGGCTTTTTTCACGTTTCTAGGTGGCGCTAGAGAGCGGATGGAGTTAAGGGGTTAATTTTTCAATTGGATAAAATTTTTTGCCAGTCTGCATGTGCCTGCCAAATTTGGTGAGTTTTCATGCATGTTTAGGGGGTCAAATTTGCCGTCAAACAGGTGGTGACGATAATAATAAGAAGAAACGAACGAAGAACAATAGAGGCCTTGCCCTCAGGCAAGGTGGCCTCAGTTGAGGCCACCTCGCCCTCGGGCTCGGTCCCTAATTAAAGCCGCAAGCGGCATTGGACGGGACCTCGCCCTCTGGCAAGGTGGCCCGACTGAGGTCGTCCTCGTACCTTGATGACCGAAGTCCAGGTCACTGGGAACCTTGCTCCTCCATAGACTTCCAGCACCCTGTCACCGAACATGGAGTTGTTAGCATCTCCCATCCACTGACGTGGAGCTTTTAGCATCTGTCATCCGCTAACATGTAGCTGTTAGCATCCCCCATCTGCTAACAGGTAGCTGTTAGCATCTCTCATCCGCTAGCATGTAGCTGTTAGCATCTCCCATCCGCTAACATGTAGCTGTTAGCATCTCCCGTCCGCTAACATGTAGCTGTTAGCATCTCCCATCCGCTGACATGTAGCTGTTAGCATCTCTCATCCGCTAGCATGTAGCTGTTAGCATCTCCCTTCCGCTAACATGTAGCTGTTAGCATCTCCCGTCCTTTAACATGTAGCTGTTAGCATCTCCCATCCGCTATCATGTAGCTGTTAGCATCTCCTATCCACTGACATGGAGTTGTTAGCATGTCCCACCCACTAACATGTAGCTGTTAGCATCTCCCATCCGCTAACATGTAGCTGTTAGCATCTCCCATCCGCTAGCATGTAGCTGTTAGCATCTTCCAATCAGCTAACATGTAGCTGTTAGCATCTCTCATCCGCTAGCATGTAGCTGTTAGCATCTCCCATCCGCTCACATGTAGCTGTTATCATCTTCTATCCGCTAGCATATAGCTGTTAGCATCTCGTATCTCTCACCCGCTAGCATGTAGCTGTTAGCATCTCCCATCCACTATCATGTAGCTGTTGGCATCGTCCATCCGCTAACATGTAGCTGTTAGCATCTCCCATCTGCTAACATGTAGCTGTTAGCATCTCCCATCCGCTAGCATGTAGCTGTTAGCATCTTCCATCCGCTAACATGTAGCTGTTAGCATCTCCCATCCGCTAACATGTAGCTGTTAGCATCTCCCATCCGCTAACATGTAGCTGTTAGCATCTCTCATCCGCTAGCATGTAGCTGTTAGCATCTCCCATCCGCTAACATGTAGCTGTTACCATCTTCCGTCCGCTAGCATGTAGCTTTTAGCATCTGTCATCCGCTAACATGTAGCTGTTAGCATCTCCCATCCGCTAACATGTAGCTGTTAGTATCTCTCATCCGCTAGCATGTAGCTGTTAGCATCTCCCATCCGCTAACATGTAGCTGTTAGTATCTCTCATCCGCTAGCATGTAGCTGTTAGCATCTCCCATCCGCTAACATGTAGCTGTTACCATCTTCCGTCCGCTAGCATGTAGCTTTTAGCATCTCCCATCCGCTAACATGTAGCTGTTAGCATCTCCCATCCGCT
>NW_021941361.1:0-23800 GCF_902148845.1 Salarias fasciatus
CCACGGTGGTTCAGCAGACAGCAGGAGGGCTCTACAGGGAACCGGGAAGAGACTGTAGGGAAAACGAAGGGTCAGCAGGGACAGAAAATAGAGTGCAGGGAACAAGATGACTCAGCAAAATGCAATAAGAACTCAAAACAAACCAGGAGCAGACTGCAGGGACCACGATGGTTCAGCAGACAGCAGGAGGGCTCTACAGGGAACCGGGAAGAGACTGTAGGGAAAACGAAGAGTCAGCAGGGACAGAAAATAGAATACAGGGAACAAGATGATTCAGCAAAAACGCAATAAGTACTCACAACAAACCAGGACGAGACTGCAGGTTACATGGACCAGAAAGTTGGAACCAGCACATGTCAGAAGGGTGCAGCTGTGGTTCAGTGGGCAGAGCAGTCGTCCCACAATCCACAGGTTGTGGGATCGATTCCTGTGTCCTCCGGTCGGCAAGTCAAACTCTCCTTGGGTAAGACACTGAACCAGGTTGACTCTCCAGGAAGCAGGAGGTCTCAACAAGGAACCAGGAGAAGTCTACAGAGACAAGGAAGAGTCAGCAGGGGCAGAAAATAGTATGGAGGGAACAAGATAATTGAGCCAACGCAATAAGCACTCAAAACAAACCAGGAGCAGACTGCAGGGACCACGATGGTTCAGCAGACAGCAGGAGGGCTCTACAGGGAACCGGGAAGACACTGTAGGGAAAACGAAGAGTCAGCAGGGACAGAAAATAGAGTGCAGGGAACAAGATGACTCAGCAAAAAACGCAATAAGAACTCAAAACAAACCAGGAGGAGACTGCAGGGACCACGATGGTTCAGCAGACACCACGAGGTCTCCACAGGGAACCGGGAAGAGACTGCAAGGACAATGACGCGTCAGCAGGGACTGACAATAGAACGCAGGGAACAAGATGACTCACCAAAACGCAATAAGTACTCACAACAACCAGGAGCAGACTGCAGGGACCACGATGGTTCAGCAGACACCAGGAGGACTGTACAGGGAACCAGGAACAGACTGTAGGGACAAGGAAGAGTCAGCAGGAACAGAAAATAGAATACAGGGAACAAGATGATTCAGCAAAAACGCAATAAGTACTCACAACAAACCAGGACGAGACTGCAGGTTACATGGACCAGAAAGTTGGAACCAGCACATGTCAGAAGGGTACAGCTGTGGTTCAGTGGGCAGAGCAGTCGTCCCACAATCCACAGGTTGTGGGATCGATTCCTGTGTCCTCCGGTCGGCAAGTCAAACTCTCCTTGGGTAAGACACTGAACCAGGTTGACTCTCCAGGAACCAGGAGGTCTCAACAAGGAACCAGGAGAAGTCTACAGAGACAAGGAAGAGTCAGCAGGGGCAGAAAATAGTATGGAGGGAACAAGATAATTGAGCCAACGCAAAAAGTACTCACAACAAACCAGGATGAGACTGCAGGTTACATGGAGCAGAGAGTTGGAACCAGCACATGTCAGAAGGGTGCAGCTGTGGTTCAGTGGGGAGAGCAGTCGTCCCACAATCCACAGGTTGTGGGATCGATTCCTGTGTCCTCCGGTCGGCAAGTCAAACTCTCCTTGGGTAAGACACTGAACCAGGTTGACTCTCCAGGAAGCAGGAGGTCTCAACAAGGAACCAGGAGAAGTCTACAGAGACAAGGAAGAGTCAGCAGGGGCAGACAATGTATGTAGGGAACAAGATGACTCAGCAAAATGCAATAAGAACTCAAAACAAACCAGGAGCAGACTGCAGGGACCACGATGGTTCAGCAGACAGCAGGAGGGCTCTACAGGGAACCGGGAAGAGACTGTAGGGAAAACGAAGGGTCAGCAGGGACAGAAAATAGAGTGCAGGGAACAAGATGACTCAGCAAAATGCAATAAGAACTCAAAACAAACCAGGAGCAGACTGCAGGGACCACGATGGTTCAGCAGACAGCAGGAGGGCTCTACAGGGAACCGGGAAGAGACTGTAGGGAAAACGAAGAGTCAGCAGGGACAGAAAATAGAGTGCAGGGAACAAGATGACTCAGCAAAATGCAATAAGAACTCAAAACAAACCAGGAGCAGACTGCAGGGACCACGATGGTTCAGCAGACAGCAGGAGGGCTCTACAGGGAACCGGGAACAGACTGTAGGGAAAACGAAGAGTCAGCAGGGGCAGAAAATAGAGTGCAGGGAACAAGATGACTCAGCAAAATGCAATAAGAACTCAAAACAAACCAGGAGCAGACTGCAGGGACCACGATGGTTCAGCAGACAGCAGGAGGGCTCTACAGGGAACCGGGAAGACACTGTAGGGAAAACGAAGAGTCAGCAGGGACAGAAAATAGAGTGCAGGGAACAAGATGACTCAGAAAATGCAATAAGAACTCAAAACAAACCAGGAGCAGACTGCAGGGACCACGATGGTTCAGCAGACACCAGGAGGACTGTACAGGGAACCAGGAACAGACTGTAGGGACAAGGACGAGTCAGCAGGAACAGAAAATAGAATACAGGGAACAAGATGATTCAGCAAAAACGCAATAAGTACTCACAACAAACCAGGAAGAGTCAGCCGGTTACAAGGAGCAGAGAGTTGGGACCAGCACATGTCAGAAGGGTGCAGCTGTGGTTCAGTGGGGAGAGCAGTCGTCCCACAATCCACAGGTTGTGGGATCGATTCCTGTGTCCTCCGGTCGGCAAGTCAAACTCTCCTTGGGTAAGACACTGAACCAGGTTGACTCTCCAGGAAGCAGGAGGTCTCAACAAGGAACCAGGAGAAGTCTACAGAGACAAGGAAGAGTCAGCAGGGGCAGAAAATAGTATGGAGGGAACAAGATAATTGAGCCAACGCAATAAGCACTCACAACAAACCAGGACGAGACTGCAGGTTACATGGACCAGAGAGTTGGAACCAGCACATGTCAGAAGGGTGCAGCTGTGGTTCAGTGGGGAGAGCAGTCGTCCCACAATCCACAGGTTGTGGGATCGATTCCTGTGTCCTCCGGTCGGCAAATCAAACTCTCCTTGGGTAAGACACTGAACCAGGTTGACTCTCCAGGAAGCAGGAGGTCTCAACAAGGAACCAGGAGAAGTCTACAGAGACAAGGAAGAGTCAGCAGGGGCAGAAAATAGTATGTAGGGAACAAGATGACTCAGCAAAATGCAATAAGAACTCAAAACAAACCAGGAGCAGACTGCAGGTGATGGTTCAGCAGACGGCAGGAGGGCTCTACAGGGAACCGGGAAGAGACTGTAGGGAAAACGAAGAGTCAGCAGGGACAGAAAATAGAGTGCAGGGAACAAGATGACTCAGCAAAATGCAATAAGAACTCAAAACAAACCAGGAGCAGACTGCAGGGACCACGATGGTTCAGCAGACAGCAGGAGGGCTCTACAGGGAACCGGGAACAGACTGTAGGGAAAACGAAGAGTCAGCAGGGACAGAAAATAGAGTGCAGGGAACAAGATGACTCAGCAAAAAACGCAATAAGTACTCACAACAACCAGGAGCAGACTGCAGGGACCACGATGGTTCAGCAGACACCAGGAGGACTGTACAGGGAACCAGGAACAGACTGTAGGGACAAGGAAGAGTCAGCAGGAACAGAAAATAGAATACAGGGAACAAGATGATTCAGCAAAAACGCAATAAGTACTCACAACAAACCAGGAAGAGTCAGCCGGTTACAAGGAGCAGAGAGTTGGGACCAGCACATGTCAGAAGGGTGCAGCTGAGGTTCAGTGGGCAGAGCAGTCGTCCCACAATCCGGGGGATGTGGGATCGATTCCTGAGTCCTCCTGTCTGCAAGTCAAACTCTCCTTGGGCAAGGCACTGAACCAGGTTGACTCTCCAGGAACCAGGAGGTCTCAACAAGGAACCAGGAGAAGTCTACAGAGACAAGGAAGAGTCAGCAGGGGCAGAAAATAGTATGGAGGGAACAAGATAATTGAGCCAACGCAATAAGTACTCACAACAAACCAGGATGAGACTGCAGGTTACATGGAGCAGAGAGTTGGAACCAGCACATGTCAGAAGGGTGCAGCTGTGGTTCAGTGGGGAGAGCAGTCGTCCCACAATCCACAGGTTGTGGGATCGATTCCTGTGTCCTCCGGTCGGCAAGTCAAACTCTCCTTGGGTAAGACACTGAACCAGGTTGACTCTCCAGGAAGCAGGAGGTCTCAACAAGGAACCAGGAGAAGTCTACAGAGACAAGGAAGAGTCAGCAGGGGCAGACAATGTATGTAGGGAACAAGATGACTCAGCAAAATGCAATAAGAACTCAAAACAAACCAGGAGCAGACTGCAGGGACCACGATGGTTCAGCAGACAGCAGGAGGGCTCTACAGGGAACCGGGAAGAGACTGTAGGGAAAACGAAGGGTCAGCAGGGACAGAAAATAGAGTGCAGGGAACAAGATGACTCAGCAAAATGCAATAAGAACTCAAAACAAACCAGGAGCAGACTGCAGGGACCACGATGGTTCAGCAGACAGCAGGAGGGCTCTACAGGGAACCGGGAAGAGACTGTAGGGAAAACGAAGAGTCAGCAGGGACAGAAAATAGAATACAGGGAACAAGATGATTCAGCAAAAACGCAATAAGTACTCACAACAAACCAGGACGAGACTGCAGGTTACATGGACCAGAAAGTTGGAACCAGCACATGTCAGAAGGGTGCAGCTGTGGTTCAGTGGGCAGAGCAGTCGTCCCACAATCCACAGGTTGTGGGATCGATTCCTGTGTCCTCCGGTCGGCAAGTCAAACTCTCCTTGGGTAAGACACTGAACCAGGTTGACTCTCCAGGAAGCAGGAGGTCTCAACAAGGAACCAGGAGAAGTCTACAGAGACAAGGAAGAGTCAGCAGGGGCAGAAAATAGTATGGAGGGAACAAGATAATTGAGCCAACGCAATAAGCACTCAAAACAAACCAGGAGCAGACTGCAGGGACCACGATGGTTCAGCAGACAGCAGGAGGGCTCTACAGGGAACCGGGAAGACACTGTAGGGAAAACGAAGAGTCAGCAGGGACAGAAAATAGAGTGCAGGGAACAAGATGACTCAGCAAAAAACGCAATAAGAACTCAAAACAAACCAGGAGGAGACTGCAGGGACCACGATGGTTCAGCAGACACCACGAGGTCTCCACAGGGAACCGGGAAGAGACTGCAAGGACAATGACGCGTCAGCAGGGACTGACAATAGAACGCAGGGAACAAGATGACTCACCAAAACGCAATAAGTACTCACAACAACCAGGAGCAGACTGCAGGGACCACGATGGTTCAGCAGACACCAGGAGGACTGTACAGGGAACCAGGAACAGACTGTAGGGACAAGGAAGAGTCAGCAGGAACAGAAAATAGAATACAGGGAACAAGATGATTCAGCAAAAACGCAATAAGTACTCACAACAAACCAGGACGAGACTGCAGGTTACATGGACCAGAAAGTTGGAACCAGCACATGTCAGAAGGGTACAGCTGTGGTTCAGTGGGCAGAGCAGTCGTCCCACAATCCACAGGTTGTGGGATCGATTCCTGTGTCCTCCGGTCGGCAAGTCAAACTCTCCTTGGGTAAGACACTGAACCAGGTTGACTCTCCAGGAACCAGGAGGTCTCAACAAGGAACCAGGAGAAGTCTACAGAGACAAGGAAGAGTCAGCAGGGGCAGAAAATAGTATGGAGGGAACAAGATAATTGAGCCAACGCAAAAAGTACTCACAACAAACCAGGATGAGACTGCAGGTTACATGGAGCAGAGAGTTGGAACCAGCACATGTCAGAAGGGTGCAGCTGTGGTTCAGTGGGGAGAGCAGTCGTCCCACAATCCACAGGTTGTGGGATCGATTCCTGTGTCCTCCGGTCGGCAAGTCAAACTCTCCTTGGGTAAGACACTGAACCAGGTTGACTCTCCAGGAAGCAGGAGGTCTCAACAAGGAACCAGGAGAAGTCTACAGAGACAAGGAAGAGTCAGCAGGGGCAGACAATGTATGTAGGGAACAAGATGACTCAGCAAAATGCAATAAGAACTCAAAACAAACCAGGAGCAGACTGCAGGGACCACGATGGTTCAGCAGACAGCAGGAGGGCTCTACAGGGAACCGGGAAGAGACTGTAGGGAAAACGAAGGGTCAGCAGGGACAGAAAATAGAGTGCAGGGAACAAGATGACTCAGCAAAAACGCAATAAGAACTCAAAACAAACCAGGAGCAGACTGCAGGGACCACGATGGTTCAGCAGACAGCAGGAGGGCTCTACAGGGAACCGGGAAGAGACTGTAGGGAAAACGACGAGTCAGCAGGGACAGAAAATAGAGTGCAGGGAACAAGATGACTCAGCAAAATGCAATAAGTACTCACAACAACCAGGAGCAGACTGCAGGGACCACGATGGTTCAGCAGACAGCCAGGAGGCTTACAGGGAACCGGGAACAGACTGTAGGGACAAGGAAGAGTCAGCAGGGACAGAAAATAGAGTGCAGGGAACAAGATGACTCAGCAAAAACGCAATAAGTACTCACAACAAACCAGGAGCAGACTGCAGGGACCACGATGGTTCAGCAGACAGCAGGAGGGCTCTACAGGGAACCGGGAAGACACTGTAGGGAAAACGAAGAGTCAGCAGGGACAGAAAATAGAGTGCAGGGAACAAGATGACTCAGAAAATGCAATAAGAGCTCAAAACAAACCAGGAGCAGACTGCAGGGACCACGATGGTTCAGCAGACACCAGGAGGACTGTACAGGGAACCAGGAACAGACTGTAGGGACAAGGACGAGTCAGCAGGAACAGAAAATAGAATACAGGGAACAAGATGATTCAGCAAAAACGCAATAAGTACTCACAACAAACCAGGAAGAGTCAGCCGGTTACAAGGAGCAGAGAGTTGGGACCAGCACATGTCAGAAGGGTGCAGCTGTGGTTCAGTGGGGAGAGCAGTCGTCCCACAATCCACAGGTTGTGGGATCGATTCCTGTGTCCTCCGGTCGGCAAGTCAAACTCTCCTTGGGTAAGACACTGAACCAGGTTGACTCTCCAGGAAGCAGGAGGTCTCAACAAGGAACCAGGAGAAGTCTACAGAGACAAGGAAGAGTCAGCAGGGGCAGAAAATAGTATGTAGGGAACAAGATGACTCAGCAAAATGCAATAAGAACTCAAAACAAACCAGGAGCAGACTGCAGGGACCACGATGGTTCAGCAGACAGCAGGAGGGCTCTACAGGGAACCGGGAAGAGACTGTAGGGAAAACGAAGAGTCAGCAGGGAGTGACAATAGAACGCAGGGAACAAGATGACTCACCAAAATGCAATAAGTACTCACAACAACCAGGAGCAGACTGCAGGGACCACGATGGTTCAGCAGACAGCAGGAGGGCTCTACAGGGAACCGGGAAGAGACTGTAGGGAAAACGAAGAGTCAGCAGGGACAGAAAATAGAGTGCAGGGAACAAGATGACTCACCAAAACGCAATAAGTACTCACAACAACCAGGAGCAGACTGCAGGGACCACGATGGTTCAGCAGACACCAGGAGGACTGTACAGGGAACCAGGAACAGACTGTAGGGACAAGGAAGAGTCAGCAGGAACAGAAAATAGAATACAGGGAACAAGATGATTCAGCAAAAACGCAAAAAGTACTCACAACAAACCATGAAGAGTCAGCCGGTTACAAGGAGCAGAGAGTTGGGACCAGCACATGTCAGAAGGGTGCAGCTGAGGTTCAGTGGGCAGAGCAGTCGTCCCACAATCCGGGGGTTGTGGGATCGATTCCTGAGTCCTCCTGTCTGCAAGTCAAACTCTCCTTGGGCAAGGCACTGAACCAGGTTGACTCTCCAGGAAGCAGGAGGTCTCAACAAGGAACCAGGAGAAGTCTACAGAGACAAGGAAGAGTCAGCAGGGGCAGAAAATAGTATGGAGGGAACAAGATAATTGAGCCAACGCAATAAGCACTCACAACAAACCAGGACGAGACTGCAGGTTACATGGACCAGAAAGTTGGAACCAGCACATGTCAGAAGGGTACAGCTGTGGTTCAGTGGGCAGAGCAGTCGTCCCACAATCCACAGGTTGTGGGATCGATTCCTGTGTCCTCCGGTCGGCAAGTCAAACTCTCCTTGGGTAAGACACTGAACCAGGTTGACTCTCCAGGAACCAGGAGGTCTCAACAAGGAACCAGGAGAAGTCTACAGAGACAAGGAAGAGTCAGCAGGGGCAGAAAATAGTATGGAGGGAACAAGATAATTGAGCCAACGCAAAAAGTACTCACAACAAACCAGGATGAGACTGCAGGTTACATGGAGCAGAGAGTTGGAACCAGCACATGTCAGAAGGGTGCAGCTGTGGTTCAGTGGGGAGAGCAGTCGTCCCACAATCCACAGGTTGTGGGATCGATTCCTGTGTCCTCCGGTCGGCAAGTCAAACTCTCCTTGGGTAAGACACTGAACCAGGTTGACTCTCCAGGAAGCAGGAGGTCTCAACAAGGAACCAGGAGAAGTCTACAGAGACAAGGAAGAGTCAGCAGGGGCAGACAATGTATGTAGGGAACAAGATGACTCAGCAAAATGCAATAAGAACTCAAAACAAACCAGGAGCAGACTGCAGGGACCACGATGGTTCAGCAGACAGCAGGAGGGCTCTACAGGGAACCGGGAAGAGACTGTAGGGAATACGAAGGGTCAGCAGGGACAGAAAATAGAGTGCAGGGAACAAGATGACTCAGCAAAATGCAATAAGAACTCAAAACAAACCAGGAGCAGACTGCAGGGACCACGATGGTTCAGCAGACAGCAGGAGGGCTCTACAGGGAACCGGGAAGAGACTGTAGGGAAAACGAAGAGTCAGCAGGGACAGAAAATAGAGTGCAGGGAACAAGATGACTCAGCAAAATGCAATAAGAACTCAAAACAAACCAGGAGCAGACTGCAGGGACCACGATGGTTCAGCAGACAGCAGGAGGGCTCTACAGGGAACCGGGAACAGACTGTAGGGAAAACGAAGAGTCAGCAGGGGCAGAAAATAGAGTGCAGGGAACAAGATGACTCAGCAAAATGCAATAAGAACTCAAAACAAACCAGGAGCAGACTGCAGGGACCACGATGGTTCAGCAGACAGCAGGAGGGCTCTACAGGGAACCGGGAAGACACTGTAGGGAAAACGAAGAGTCAGCAGGGACAGAAAATAGAGTGCAGGGAACAAGATGACTCAGAAAATGCAATAAGAGCTCAAAACAAACCAGGAGCAGACTGCAGGGACCACGATGGTTCAGCAGACACCAGGAGGACTGTACAGGGAACCAGGAACAGACTGTAGGGACAAGGACGAGTCAGCAGGAACAGAAAATAGAATACAGGGAACAAGATGATTCAGCAAAAACGCAATAAGTACTCACAACAAACCAGGAAGAGTCAGCCGGTTACAAGGAGCAGAGAGTTGGGACCAGCACATGTCAGAAGGGTGCAGCTGTGGTTCAGTGGGGAGAGCAGTCGTCCCACAATCCACAGGTTGTGGGATCGATTCCTGTGTCCTCCGGTCGGCAAGTCAAACTCTCCTTGGGTAAGACACTGAACCAGGTTGACTCTCCAGGAAGCAGGAGGTCTCAACAAGGAACCAGGAGAAGTCTACAGAGACAAGGAAGAGTCAGCAGGGGCAGAAAATAGTATGTAGGGAACAAGATGACTCAGCAAAATGCAATAAGAACTCAAAACAAACCAGGAGCAGACTGCAGGGACCACGATGGTTCAGCAGACAGCAGGAGGGCTCTACAGGGAACCGGGAAGAGACTGTAGGGAAAACGAAGAGTCAGCAGGGAGTGACAATAGAACGCAGGGAACAAGATGACTCACCAAAATGCAATAAGAACTCAAAACAAACCAGGAGCAGACTGCAGGGACCACGATGGTTCAGCAGACAGCAGGAGGGCTCTACAGGGAACCGGGAAGAGACTGTAGGGAAAACGAAGAGTCAGCAGGGACAGAAAATAGAGTGCAGGGAACAAGATGACTCACCAAAACGCAATAAGTACTCACAACAACCAGGAGCAGACTGCAGGGACCACGATGGTTCAGCAGACACCAGGAGGACTGTACAGGGAACCAGGAACAGACTGTAGGGACAAGGAAGAGTCAGCAGGAACAGAAAATAGAATACAGGGAACAAGATGATTCAGCAAAAACGCAAAAAGTACTCACAACAAACCATGAAGAGTCAGCCGGTTACAAGGAGCAGAGAGTTGGGACCAGCACATGTCAGAAGGGTGCAGCTGAGGTTCAGTGGGCAGAGCAGTCGTCCCACAATCCGGGGGTTGTGGGATCGATTCCTGAGTCCTCCTGTCTGCAAGTCAAACTCTCCTTGGGCAAGGCACTGAACCAGGTTGACTCTCCAGGAAGCAGGAGGTCTCAACAAGGAACCAGGAGAAGTCTACAGAGACAAGGAAGAGTCAGCAGGGGCAGAAAATAGAGTGCAGGGAACAAGATGACTCAGCAAAATGCAATAAGAACTCAAAACAAACCAGGAGCAGACTGCAGGGACCACGATGGTTCAGCAGACAGCAGGAGGGCTCTACAGGGAACCGGGAAGACACTGTAGGGAAAACGAAGAGTCAGCAGGGACAGAAAATAGAGTGCAGGGAACAAGATGACTCAGCAAAAAACGCAATAAGAACTCAAAACAAACCAGGAGGAGACTGCAGGGACCACGATGGTTCAGCAGACACCAGCGAGGTCTCCACAGGGAACCGGGAAGAGACTGCAAGGACAATGACGCGTCAGCAGGGACTGACAATAGAACGCAGGGAACAAGATGACTCACCAAAACGCAATAAGTACTCACAACAACCAGGAGCAGACTGCAGGGACCACGATGGTTCAGCAGACACCAGGAGGACTGTACAGGGAACCAGGAACAGACTGTAGGGACAAGGAAGAGTCAGCAGGAACAGAAAATAGAATACAGGGAACAAGATGATTCAGCAAAAACGCAATAAGTACTCACAACAAACCAGGACGAGACTGCAGGTTACATGGACCAGAAAGTTGGAACCAGCACATGTCAGAAGGGTGCAGCTGTGGTTCAGTGGGGAGAGCAGTCGTCCCACAATCCACAGGGTTGTGGGATCGATTCCTGTGTCCTCCGGTCGGCAAGTCAAACTCTCCTTGGGTAAGGACACTGAACCAGGTTGACTCTCCAGGAAGCAGGAGGTCTCAACAAGGAACCAGGAGAAGTCTACAGAGACAAGGAAGAGTCAGCAGGGGCAGAAAATAGTATGGAGGGAACAAGATAATTGAGCCAACGCAATAAGTACTCACAACAAACCAGGACGAGACTGCAGGTTACATGGACCAGAGAGTTGGAACCAGCACATGTCAGAAGGTTGCAGCTGTGGTTCAGTGGGGAGAGCAGTCGTCCCACAATCCACAGGTTGTGGGATCGATTCCTGAGTCCTCCTGTCTGCAAGTCAAACTCTCCTTGGGCAAGGCACTGAACCAGGTTGACTCTCCAGGAACCAGGAGGTCTCAACAAGGAACCAGGAGAAGTCTACAGAGACAAGGAAGAGTCAGCAGGGGCAGAAAATAGTATGCAGGGAACAAGATGACTCAGCAAAATGCAATAAGAACTCAAAACAAACCAGGAGCAGACTGCAGGGACCACGATGGTTCAGCAGACAGCAGGAGGGCTCTACAGGGAACCGGGAAGACACTGTAGGGAAAACGAAGAGTCAGCAGGGACAGAAAATAGAGTGCAGGGAACAAGATGACTCAGCAAAATGCAATAAGAACTCAAAACAAACCAGGAGCAGACTGCAGGGACCACGATGGTTCAGCAGACAGCAGGAGGGCTCTACAGGGAACCGGGAAGAGACTGTAGGGAAAACGAAGAGTCAGCAGGGACAGAAAATAGAGTGCAAGGAACAAGATGACTCAGCAAAAAACGCAATAAGAACTCACAACAAACCAGGAGGAGACTGCAGGGACCACGATGGTTCAGCAGACACCACGAGGTCTCCACAGGGAACCGGGAAGAGACTGCAAGGACAATGACGCGTCAGCAGGGACTGACAATAGAACGCAGGGAACAAGATGACTCACCAAAACGCAATAAGTACTCACAACAACCAGGAGCAGACTGCAGGGACCACGATGGTTCAGCAGACACCAGGAGGACTGTACAGGGAACCAGGAACAGACTGTAGGGACAAGGAAGAGTCAGCAGGAACAGAAAATAGAATACAGGGAACAAGATGATTCAGCAAAAACGCAATAAGTACTCACAACAAACCAGGACGAGACTGCAGGTTACATGGACCAGAAAGTTGGAACCAGCACATGTCAGAAGGGTGCAGCTGTGGTTCAGTGGGGAGAGCAGTCGTCCCACAATCCACAGGTTGTGGGATCGATTCCTGTGTCCTCCGGTCGGCAAGTCAAACTCTCCTTGGGTAAGACACTGAACCAGGTTGACTCTCCAGGAAGCAGGAGGTCTCAACAAGGAACCAGGAGAAGTCTACAGAGACAAGGAAGAGTCAGCAGGGGCAGAAAATAGTATGGAGGGAACAAGATAATTGAGCCAACGCAATAAGCACTCACAACAAACCAGGACGAGACTGCAGGTTACATGGACCAGAGAGTTGGAACCAGCACATGTCAGAAGGGTGCAGCTGTGGTTCAGTGGGGAGAGCAGTCGTCCCACAATCCACAGGTTGTGGGATCGATTCCTGTGTCCTCCGGTCGGCAAATCAAACTCTCCTTGGGTAAGACACTGAACCAGGTTGACTCTCCAGGAAGCAGGAGGTCTCAACAAGGAACCAGGAGAAGTCTACAGAGACAAGGAAGAGTCAGCAGGGGCAGAAAATAGTATGTAGGGAACAAGATGACTCAGCAAAATGCAATAAGAACTCAAAACAAACCAGGAGCAGACTGCAGGTGATGGTTCAGCAGACGGCAGGAGGGCTCTACAGGGAACCGGGAAGAGACTGTAGGGAAAACGAAGGGTCAGCAGGGACAGAAAATAGAGTGCAGGGAACAAGATGACTCAGCAAAATGCAATAAGAACTCAAAACAAACCAGGAGCAGACTGCAGGGACCACGATGGTTCAGCAGACAGCAGGAGGGCTCTACAGGGAACCGGGAAGAGACTGTAGGGAAAACGAAGAGTCAGCAGGGACAGAAAATAGAGTGCAGGGAACAAGATGACTCAGCAAAATGCAATAAGAACTCAAAACAAACCAGGAGCAGACTGCAGGGACCACGATGGTTCAGCAGACAGCAGGAGGGCTCTACAGGGAACCGGGAACAGACTGTAGGGAAAACGAAGAGTCAGCAGGGGCAGAAAATAGAGTGCAGGGAACAAGATGACTCAGCAAAATGCAATAAGAACTCAAAACAAACCAGGAGCAGACTGCAGGGACCACGATGGTTCAGCAGACAGCAGGAGGGCTCTACAGGGAACCGGGAAGACACTGTAGGGAAAACGAAGAGTCAGCAGGGACAGAAAATAGAGTGCAGGGAACAAGATGACTCAGCAAAAACGCAATAAGAACTCAAAACAAACCAGGAGGAGACTGCAGGGACCACGATGGTTCAGCAGACACCACGAGGTCTCCACAGGGAACCGGGAAGAGACTGCAAGGACAATGACGCGTCAGCAGGGACTGACAATAGAACGCAGGGAACAAGATGACTCACCAAAACGCAATAAGTACTCACAACAACCAGGAGCAGACTGCAGGGACCACGATGGTTCAGCAGACACCAGGAGGACTGTACAGGGAACCAGGAACAGACTGTAGGGACAAGGAAGAGTCAGCAGGAACAGAAAATAGAATACAGGGAACAAGATGATTCAGCAAAAACGCAAAAAGTACTCACAACAAACCAGGAAGAGTCAGCCGGTTACAAGGAGCAGAGAGTTGGGACCAGCACATGTCAGAAGGGTGCAGCTGAGGTTCAGTGGGCAGAGCAGTCGTCCCACAATCCGGGGGTTGTGGGATCGATTCCTGAGTCCTCCTGTCTGCAAGTCAAACTCTCCTTGGGCAAGGCACTGAACCAGGTTGACTCTCCAGGAAGCAGGAGGTCTCAACAAGGAACCAGGAGAAGTCTACAGAGACAAGGAAGAGTCAGCAGGGGCAGAAAATAGTATGGAGGGAACAAGATAATTGAGCCAACGCAATAAGTACTCACAACAAACCAGGACGAGACTGCAGGTTACATGGACCAGAGAGTTGGAACCAGCACATGTCAGAAGGTTGCAGCTGTGGTTCAGTGGGGAGAGCAGTCGTCCCACAATCCACAGGTTGTGGGATCGATTCCTGAGTCCTCCTGTCTGCAAGTCAAACTCTCCTTGGGCAAGGCACTGAACCAGGTTGACTCTCCAGGAACCAGGAGGTCTCAACAAGGAACCAGGAGAAGTCTACAGAGACAAGGAAGAGTCAGCAGGGGCAGAAAATAGTATGGAGGGAACAAGATAATTGAGCCAACGCAATAAGTACTCACAACAAACCAGGACGAGACTGCAGGTTACATGGACCAGAGAGTTGGAACCAGCACATGTCAGAAGGTTGCAGCTGTGGTTCAGTGGGGAGAGCAGTCGTCCCACAATCCACAGGTTGTGGGATCGATTCCTGAGTCCTCCTGTCTGCAAGTCAAACTCTCCTTGGGCAAGGCACTGAACCAGGTTGACTCTCCAGGAACCAGGAGGTCTCAACAAGGAACCAGGAGAAGTCTACAGAGACAAGGAAGAGTCAGCAGGGGCAGAAAATAGTATGCAGGGAACAAGATGACTCAGCAAAATGCAATAAGAACTCAAAACAAACCAGGAGCAGACTGCAGGGACCACGATGGTTCAGCAGACAGCAGGAGGGCTCTACAGGGAACCGGGAAGACACTGTAGGGAAAACGAAGAGTCAGCAGGGACAGAAAATAGAGTGCAGGGAACAAGATGACTCAGAAAATGCAATAAGAGCTCAAAACAAACCAGGAGCAGACTGCAGGGACCACGATGGTTCAGCAGACACCAGGAGGACTGTACAGGGAACCAGGAACAGACTGTAGGGACAAGGACGAGTCAGCAGGAACAGAAAATAGAATACAGGGAACAAGATGATTCAGCAAAAACGCAATAAGTACTCACAACAAACCAGGAAGAGTCAGCCGGTTACAAGGAGCAGAGAGTTGGGACCAGCACATGTCAGAAGGGTGCAGCTGTGGTTCAGTGGGGAGAGCAGTCGTCCCACAATCCACAGGTTGTGGGATCGATTCCTGTGTCCTCCGGTCGGCAAGTCAAACTCTCCTTGGGTAAGACACTGAACCAGGTTGACTCTCCAGGAAGCAGGAGGTCTCAACAAGGAACCAGGAGAAGTCTACAGAGACAAGGAAGAGTCAGCAGGGGCAGAAAATAGTATGTAGGGAACAAGATGACTCAGCAAAATGCAATAAGAACTCAAAACAAACCAGGAGCAGACTGCAGGGACCACGATGGTTCAGCAGACAGCAGGAGGGCTCTACAGGGAACCGGGAAGAGACTGTAGGGAAAACGAAGAGTCAGCAGGGACAGAAAATAGAGTGCAGGGAACAAGATGACTCACCAAAACGCAATAAGTACTCACAACAACCAGGAGCAGACTGCAGGGACCACGATGGTTCAGCAGACACCAGGAGGACTGTACAGGGAACCAGGAACAGACTGTAGGGACAAGGAAGAGTCAGCAGGAACAGAAAATAGAATACAGGGAACAAGATGATTCAGCAAAAACGCAAAAAGTACTCACAACAAACCATGAAGAGTCAGCCGGTTACAAGGAGCAGAGAGTTGGGACCAGCACATGTCAGAAGGGTGCAGCTGAGGTTCAGTGGGCAGAGCAGTCGTCCCACAATCCGGGGGTTGTGGGATCGATTCCTGAGTCCTCCTGTCTGCAAGTCAAACTCTCCTTGGGCAAGGCACTGAACCAGGTTGACTCTCCAGGAAGCAGGAGGTCTCAACAAGGAACCAGGAGAAGTCTACAGAGACAAGGAAGAGTCAGCAGGGGCAGAAAATAGAGTGCAGGGAACAAGATGACTCAGCAAAATGCAATAAGAACTCAAAACAAACCAGGAGCAGACTGCAGGGACCACGATGGTTCAGCAGACAGCAGGAGGGCTCTACAGGGAACCGGGAAGACACTGTAGGGAAAACGAAGAGTCAGCAGGGACAGAAAATAGAGTGCAGGGAACAAGATGACTCAGCAAAAAACGCAATAAGAACTCAAAACAAACCAGGAGGAGACTGCAGGGACCACGATGGTTCAGCAGACACCGCGAGGTCTCCACAGGGAACCGGGAAGAGACTGCAAGGACAATGACGCGTCAGCAGGGACTGACAATAGAACGCAGGGAACAAGATGACTCACCAAAACGCAATAAGTACTCACAACAACCAGGAGCAGACTGCAGGGACCACGATGGTTCAGCAGACACCAGGAGGACTGTACAGGGAACCAGGAACAGACTGTAGGGACAAGGAAGAGTCAGCAGGAACAGAAAATAGAATACAGGGAACAAGATGATTCAGCAAAAACGCAATAAGTACTCACAACAAACCAGGACGAGACTGCAGGTTACATGGACCAGAAAGTTGGAACCAGCACATGTCAGAAGGGTGCAGCTGTGGTTCAGTGGGGAGAGCAGTCGTCCCACAATCCACAGGTTGTGGGATCGATTCCTGTGTCCTCCGGTCGGCAAGTCAAACTCTCCTTGGGTAAGACACTGAACCAGGTTGACTCTCCAGGAAGCAGGAGGTCTCAACAAGGAACCAGGAGAAGTCTACAGAGACAAGGAAGAGTCAGCAGGGGCAGAAAATAGTATGGAGGGAACAAGATAATTGAGCCAACGCAATAAGCACTCACAACAAACCAGGACGAGACTGCAGGTTACATGGACCAGAGAGTTGGAACCAGCACATGTCAGAAGGGTGCAGCTGTGGTTCAGTGGGGAGAGCAGTCGTCCCACAATCCACAGGTTGTGGGATCGATTCCTGTGTCCTCCGGTCGGCAAATCAAACTCTCCTTGGGTAAGACACTGAACCAGGTTGACTCTCCAGGAAGCAGGAGGTCTCAACAAGGAACCAGGAGAAGTCTACAGAGACAAGGAAGAGTCAGCAGGGGCAGAAAATAGTATGTAGGGAACAAGATGACTCAGCAAAATGCAATAAGAACTCAAAACAAACCAGGAGCAGACTGCAGGTGATGGTTCAGCAGACGGCAGGAGGGCTCTACAGGGAACCGGGAAGAGACTGTAGGGAAAACGAAGAGTCAGCAGGGACAGAAAATAGAGTGCAGGGAACAAGATGACTCAGCAAAATGCAATAAGAACTCAAAACAAACCAGGAGCAGACTGCAGGGACCACGATGGTTCAGCAGACAGCAGGAGGGCTCTACAGGGAACCGGGAACAGACTGTAGGGAAAACGAAGAGTCAGCAGGGACAGAAAATAGAGTGCAGGGAACAAGATGACTCAGCAAAAAACGCAATAAGTACTCACAACAACCAGGAGCAGACTGCAGGGACCACGATGGTTCAGCAGACACCAGGAGGACTGTACAGGGAACCAGGAACAGACTGTAGGGACAAGGAAGAGTCAGCAGGAACAGAAAATAGAATACAGGGAACAAGATGATTCAGCAAAAACGCAAAAAGTACTCACAACAAACCATGAAGAGTCAGCCGGTTACAAGGAGCAGAGAGTTGGGACCAGCACATGTCAGAAGGGTGCAGCTGAGGTTCAGTGGGCAGAGCAGTCGTCCCACAATCCGGGGGTTGTGGGATCGATTCCTGAGTCCTCCTGTCTGCAAGTCAAACTCTCCTTGGGCAAGGCACTGAACCAGGTTGACTCTCCAGGAAGCAGGAGGTCTCAACAAGGAACCAGGAGAAGTCTACAGAGACAAGGAAGAGTCAGCAGGGGCAGAAAATAGAGTGCAGGGAACAAGATGACTCAGCAAAATGCAATAAGAACTCAAAACAAACCAGGAGCAGACTGCAGGGACCACGATGGTTCAGCAGACAGCAGGAGGGCTCTACAGGGAACCGGGAAGACACTGTAGGGAAAACGAAGAGTCAGCAGGGACAGAAAATAGAGTGCAGGGAACAAGATGACTCAGCAAAAAACGCAATAAGAACTCAAAACAAACCAGGAGGAGACTGCAGGGACCACGATGGTTCAGCAGACACCGCGAGGTCTCCACAGGGAACCGGGAAGAGACTGCAAGGACAATGACGCGTCAGCAGGGACTGACAATAGAACGCAGGGAACAAGATGACTCACCAAAACGCAATAAGTACTCACAACAACCAGGAGCAGACTGCAGGGACCACGATGGTTCAGCAGACACCAGGAGGACTGTACAGGGAACCAGGAACAGACTGTAGGGACAAGGAAGAGTCAGCAGGAACAGAAAATAGAATACAGGGAACAAGATGATTCAGCAAAAACGCAATAAGTACTCACAACAAACCAGGACGAGACTGCAGGTTACATGGACCAGAAAGTTGGAACCAGCACATGTCAGAAGGGTGCAGCTGTGGTTCAGTGGGGAGAGCAGTCGTCCCACAATCCACAGGTTGTGGGATCGATTCCTGTGTCCTCCGGTCGGCAAGTCAAACTCTCCTTGGGTAAGACACTGAACCAGGTTGACTCTCCAGGAAGCAGGAGGTCTCAACAAGGAACCAGGAGAAGTCTACAGAGACAAGGAAGAGTCAGCAGGGGCAGAAAATAGTATGGAGGGAACAAGATAATTGAGCCAACGCAATAAGCACTCAAAACAAACCAGGAGCAGACTGCAGGGACCACGATGGTTCAGCAGACAGCAGGAGGGCTCTACAGGGAACCGGGAAGACACTGTAGGGAAAACGAAGAGTCAGCAGGGACAGAAAATAGAGTGCAGGGAACAAGATGACTCAGCAAAAACGCAATAAGAACTCAAAACAAACCAGGAGGAGACTGCAGGGACCACGATGGTTCAGCAGACACCACGAGGTCTCCACAGGGAACCGGGAAGAGACTGCAAGGACAATGACGCGTCAGCAGGGACTGACAATAGAACGCAGGGAACAAGATGACTCAGCAAAAACGCAATAAGTACTCACAACAACCAGGAGCAGACTGCAGGGACCACGATGGTTCAGCAGACACCAGGAGGACTGTACAGGGAACCAGGAACAGACTGTAGGGACAAGGAAGAGTCAGCAGGAACAGAAAATAGAATACAGGGAACAAGATGATTCAGCAAAAACGCAATAAGTACTCACAACAAACCAGGAAGAGTCAGCCGGTTACAAGGAGCAGAGAGTTGGGACCAGCACATGTCAGAAGGGTGCAGCTGAGGTTCAGTGGGCAGAGCAGTCGTCCCACAATCCGGGGTTGTGGGATCGATTCCTGAGTCCTCCTGTCTGCAAGTCAAACTCTCCTTGGGCAAGGCACTGAACCAGGTTGACTCTCCAGGAACCAGGAGGTCTCAACAAGGAACCAGGAGAAGTCTACAGAGACAAGGAAGAGTCAGCAGGGGCAGAAAATAGTATGGAGGGAACAAGATAATTGAGCCAACGCAAAAAGTACTCACAACAAACCAGGATGAGACTGCAGGTTACATGGAGCAGAGAGTTGGAACCAGCACATGTCAGAAGGGTGCAGCTGTGGTTCAGTGGGGAGAGCAGTCGTCCCACAATCCACAGGTTGTGGGATCGATTCCTGTGTCCTCCGGTCGGCAAGTCAAACTCTCCTTGGGTAAGACACTGAACCAGGTTGACTCTCCAGGAAGCAGGAGGTCTCAACAAGGAACCAGGAGAAGTCTACAGAGACAAGGAAGAGTCAGCAGGGGCAGACAATGTATGTAGGGAACAAGATGACTCAGCAAAATGCAATAAGAACTCAAAACAAACCAGGAGCAGACTGCAGGGACCACGATGGTTCAGCAGACAGCAGGAGGGCTCTACAGGGAACCGGGAAGAGACTGTAGGGAAAACGAAGGGTCAGCAGGGACAGAAAATAGAGTGCAGGGAACAAGATGACTCAGCAAAATGCAATAAGAACTCAAAACAAACCAGGAGCAGACTGCAGGGACCACGATGGTTCAGCAGACAGCAGGAGGGCTCTACAGGGAACCGGGAAGAGACTGTAGGGAAAACGAAGAGTCAGCAGGGACAGAAAATAGAGTGCAGGGAACAAGATGACTCAGCAAAATGCAATAAGAACTCAAAACAAACCAGGAGCAGACTGCAGGGACCACGATGGTTCAGCAGACAGCAGGAGGGCTCTACAGGGAACCGGGAACAGACTGTAGGGAAAACGAAGAGTCAGCAGGGGCAGAAAATAGAGTGCAGGGAACAAGATGACTCAGCAAAATGCAATAAGAACTCAAAACAAACCAGGAGCAGACTGCAGGGACCACGATGGTTCAGCAGACAGCAGGAGGGCTCTACAGGGAACCGGGAAGACACTGTAGGGAAAACGAAGAGTCAGCAGGGACAGAAAATAGAGTGCAGGGAACAAGATGACTCAGAAAATGCAATAAGAACTCAAAACAAACCAGGAGCAGACTGCAGGGACCACGATGGTTCAGCAGACACCAGGAGGACTGTACAGGGAACCAGGAACAGACTGTAGGGACAAGGAAGAGTCAGCAGGAACAGAAAATAGAATACAGGGAACAAGATGATTCAGCAAAAACGCAATAAGTACTCACAACAAACCAGGAAGAGTCAGCCGGTTACAAGGAGCAGAGAGTTGGGACCAGCACATGTCAGAAGGGTGCAGCTGTGGTTCAGTGGGGAGAGCAGTCGTCCCACAATCCACAGGTTGTGGGATCGATTCCTGTGTCCTCCGGTCGGAAAGTCAAACTCTCCTTGGGTAAGACACTGAACCAGGTTGACTCTCCAGGAAGCAGGAGGTCTCAACAAGGAACCAGGAGAAGTCTACAGAGACAAGGAAGAGTCAGCAGGGGCAGAAAATAGTATGTAGGGAACAAGATGACTCAGCAAAATGCAATAAGAACTCAAAACAAACCAGGAGCAGACTGCAGGGACCACGATGGTTCAGCAGACAGCAGGAGGGCTCTACAGGGAACCGGGAAGAGACTGTAGGGAAAACGAAGAGTCAGCAGGGAGTGACAATAGAACGCAGGGAACAAGATGACTCACCAAAATGCAATAAGTACTCACAACAACCAGGAGCAGACTGCAGGGACCACGATGGTTCAGCAGACAGCAGGAGGGCTCTACAGGGAACCGGGAAGAGACTGTAGGGAAAACGAAGAGTCAGCAGGGACAGAAAATAGAGTGCAGGGAACAAGATGACTCACCAAAACGCAATAAGTACTCACAACAACCAGGAGCAGACTGCAGGGACCACGATGGTTCAGCAGACACCAGGAGGACTGTACAGGGAACCAGGAACAGACTGTAGGGACAAGGAAGAGTCAGCAGGAACAGAAAATAGAATACAGGGAACAAGATGATTCAGCAAAAACGCAAAAAGTACTCACAACAAACCATGAAGAGTCAGCCGGTTACAAGGAGCAGAGAGTTGGGACCAGCACATGTCAGAAGGGTGCAGCTGAGGTTCAGTGGGCAGAGCAGTCGTCCCACAATCCGGGGGTTGTGGGATCGATTCCTGAGTCCTCCTGTCTGCAAGTCAAACTCTCCTTGGGCAAGGCACTGAACCAGGTTGACTCTCCAGGAAGCAGGAGGTCTCAACAAGGAACCAGGAGAAGTCTACAGAGACAAGGAAGAGTCAGCAGGGGCAGAAAATAGAGTGCAGGGAACAAGATGACTCAGCAAAATGCAATAAGAACTCAAAACAAACCAGGAGCAGACTGCAGGGACCACGATGGTTCAGCAGACAGCAGGAGGGCTCTACAGGGAACCGGGAAGACACTGTAGGGAAAACGAAGAGTCAGCAGGGACAGAAAATAGAGTGCAGGGAACAAGATGACTCAGCAAAAAACGCAATAAGAACTCAAAACAAACCAGGAGGAGACTGCAGGGACCACGATGGTTCAGCAGACACCGCGAGGTCTCCACAGGGAACCGGGAAGAGACTGCAAGGACAATGACGCGTCAGCAGGGACTGACAATAGAACGCAGGGAACAAGATGACTCACCAAAACGCAATAAGTACTCACAACAACCAGGAGCAGACTGCAGGGACCACGATGGTTCAGCAGACACCAGGAGGACTGTACAGGGAACCAGGAACAGACTGTAGGGACAAGGAAGAGTCAGCAGGAACAGAAAATAGAATACAGGGAACAAGATGATTCAGCAAAAACGCAATAAGTACTCACAACAAACCAGGACGAGAGTGCAGGTTACATGGACCAGAAAGTTGGAACCAGCACATGTCAGAAGGGTGCAGCTGTGGTTCAGTGGGGAGAGCAGTCGTCCCACAATCCACAGGTTGTGGGATCGATTCCTGTGTCCTCCGGTCGGCAAGTCAAACTCTCCTTGGGTAAGACACTGAACCAGGTTGACTCTCCAGGAAGCAGGAGGTCTCAACAAGGAACCAGGAGAAGTCTACAGAGACAAGGAAGAGTCAGCAGGGGCAGAAAATAGTATGGAGGGAACAAGATAATTGAGCCAACGCAATAAGCACTCACAACAAACCAGGACGAGACTGCAGGTTACATGGACCAGAGAGTTGGAACCAGCACATGTCAGAAGGGTGCAGCTGTGGTTCAGTGGGGAGAGCAGTCGTCCCACAATCCACAGGTTGTGGGATCGATTCCTGTGTCCTCCGGTCGGCAAATCAAACTCTCCTTGGGTAAGACACTGAACCAGGTTGACTCTCCAGGAAGCAGGAGGTCTCAACAAGGAACCAGGAGAAGTCTACAGAGACAAGGAAGAGTCAGCAGGGGCAGAAAATAGTATGTAGGGAACAAGATGACTCAGCAAAATGCAATAAGAACTCAAAACAAACCAGGAGCAGACTGCAGGTGATGGTTCAGCAGACGGCAGGAGGGCTCTACAGGGAACCGGGAAGAGACTGTAGGGAAAACGAAGAGTCAGCAGGGACAGAAAATAGAGTGCAGGGAACAAGATGACTCAGCAAAATGCAATAAGAACTCAAAACAAACCAGGAGCAGACTGCAGGGACCACGATGGTTCAGCAGACAGCAGGAGGGCTCTACAGGGAACCGGGAACAGACTGTAGGGAAAACGAAGAGTCAGCAGGGACAGAAAATAGAGTGCAGGGAACAAGATGACTCAGCAAAAAACGCAATAAGTACTCACAACAACCAGGAGCAGACTGCAGGGACCACGATGGTTCAGCAGACACCAGGAGGACTGTACAGGGAACCAGGAACAGACTGTAGGGACAAGGAAGAGTCAGCAGGAACAGAAAATAGAATACAGGGAACAAGATGATTCAGCAAAAACGCAATAAGTACTCACAACAAACCAGGAAGAGTCAGCCGGTTACAAGGAGCAGAGAGTTGGGACCAGCACATGTCAGAAGGGTGCAGCTGAGGTTCAGTGGGCAGAGCAGTCGTCCCACAATCCGGGGGTTGTGGGATCGATTCCTGAGTCCTCCTGTCTGCAAGTCAAACTCTCCTTGGGCAAGGCACTGAACCAGGTTGACTCTCCAGGAACCAGGAGGTCTCAACAAGGAACCAGGAGAAGTCTACAGAGACAAGGAAGAGTCAGCAGGGGCAGAAAATAGTATGGAGGGAACAAGATAATTGAGCCAACGCAATAAGTACTCACAACAAACCAGGATGAGACTGCAGGTTACATGGAGCAGAGAGTTGGAACCAGCACATGTCAGAAGGGTGCAGCTGTGGTTCAGTGGGGAGAGCAGTCGTCCC
>NW_021941362.1:0-7500 GCF_902148845.1 Salarias fasciatus
CACAGTTTCTGTCTCGCTGGTGTCCTGCACTGCCTGCCTCCCCCATCCTGGTACTGAGAGACAGGATGAGAGAGAGAGAGAGAGGGAGAGAGAGAGAGAGAGGATAGACAGAGTGAGAGAGAGACAGACAGAGAGAGAGAGAGAGTGAGAGAGAGAGAAAGAGAGAGAGAGAGAGAGAGGGGGAGAGGGGGAGGGCGACCGAGAGAGGGAACGGGCATGAGTGTGTGAGTGTGTGTTAAAATGTGTGTGTGTGAGTGTGTGTGAGTGTGTGTGTGTGGCTATGGACTGCCTCTGCATTGTCACCACCAAGGTAAGAGCAGACCGCCCGCACGCATCCAGCAAAACACACACACACACACACGCGCGCGCGCGCGCGCGCTTCATGAGGACTCGGATGTCTTCATGAATCATGTGTGTCCCGCTCCCATCCGTCTCTTGTGTGTGTGTGTGCGTGCGCGCGCGCGCGCGCTCTCCCTCTTCACGTGTGCATGTTGTGTGTGAAGGTGTTAGCATGCTGTTAGCCTGCTAGCTGCAGCCTGTAGCTAGTGTGTGTTCAGCACATGGATCAGTGTGTCAGTCTGCGCCTCGCACGTTCTCCCACGTTCTGTCACGTTCTCCCACGTTCTCCCACGTTCTGTCACGTTCTCCCACGTTCTCCCACGTTCTGTCACGTTCTCCCACGTTCTGCCACGTTCTCCCACGTTCTCCGTCGTTCTCCGTCTGATTGGTTGTCCCTGATTGGTTCTCCCTGATTGGTTCTCTGATTGGTTCTCCCTGATTGGTTCTCTTGATTGGTTCTCTGATTGGTTCTCCCTGATTGGTTCTCCCTGATTGGTTGTCTGATTGGTTCTCCCTGATTGGTTCTCCCTGATTGGTTCTCCCTGATTGGTTCTCCCTGATTGGTTGTCTCTGATTGGTTCTCTGATTATTTCTCCCTGATTGGTTCTCTGATTGGTTCTCTGATTGGTTGTCCCTGATTGGTTCTCTGATTGGTTCTCCCTGATTGGTTCTCCCTGATTGGTTGTCCCTGATTGGTTCTCTGATTGGTTGTCCCTGATTGGTTCTCTGATTATTTCTCCCTGATCGGTTCTCTGATTGGTTCTCCCTGATTGGTTGTCTGATTGGTTCTCCCTGATTGGTTCTCCCTGATCGGTTCTCTGATTGGTTCTCTGATTGGTTCTCCCTGATTGGTTCTCCCTGATCTGTTCTCTGATTGGTTCTCCCTGATTGGTTCTCCCTGATTAGTTGTCTGATTGGTTCTCCCTGATTGGTTCTCCCTGATTGGTTGTCTGATTGGTTCTCCCTGATTGGTTCTCCCTGATTGGTTCTCCCTGATCGGTTCTCTGATTGGTTCTCTGATTGGTTCTCTGATTGGTTCTCCCTGATTGGTTCTCTGATTGGTTCTCCCTGATTGGTTGTCCCTGATCGGTTCTCTGATTGGTTCTCTGATTGGTTCTCCCTGATTGGTTCACTGATTGGTTCTCTGATTGGTTGTCCCTGATCGGTTCTCTGATTGGTTCTCTGATTGGTTGTCCCTGATTGGTTCTCCCTGATCGGTTCTCTGATTGGTTCTCTGATTGATTGTCCCTGATCGGTTCTCTGATTGGTTCTCCCTGATTGGTTCTCCTTGATTGGTTGTCCCTGACTGGTTCTCCGTGATTGGTTCTCCCTGATCGGTTCTCTGATCGGTTCTCTGATCGGTTCTCCCTGATCGGTTCTCTGATTGGTTCTCCATGATCGGTTCTCTGATTGGTTCTCCCTGATTGGTTCTCCCTGACTGGTTCTCCCTGATTGGTTCTCCCTGATCGGTTCTCCCTGATCGGTTCTCTGATTGGTTCTCCCTGATTGGTTGTCCCTGATTGGTTCTCCCTGATCGGTTCTCCCTGATTGGTTCTCTGATCAGGTTTAACCGCTGAAAGATTCAAAACGTTCCTGTTCTAGATTCAACAGAGGAGGTTCTGAAGACCGGTTTAGTGTTCTGGTCCTGGTCCAAGGTAGCCCAGGTTCCTCTCAGTGGTTCTGGTTGGGTTCCTCTCAGTGGTTCTGGTCCAGACTGATCAGGTTCTTCAGGTTCCACTGATCAGTAGATGTGTTTATTCTGCAGAACAGTGGAAGTTACTGGACGGTTCCCCGATGATGTTTCTACAGGAACCATGTGGAATGTGGAGAACGTAGGTTCTAGACAGAACCCTGTGGAACTCCAGGTTTAACTGTCGTCTAGGTTCTAGACAGAACCCTGTGGAACTCCAGGTTTAACTGTCGTCTAGGTTCTAGACAGAACCCTGTGGAACTCCAGGTTTAACTGTCGTCTAGGTTCTAGACAGAACCCTGTGGAACTCCAGGTTTAACTGTCGTCTAGGTTCTAGACAGAACCCTGTGGAACTCCAGGATTAACTGTCGTCTAGGTTCTAGACAGAACCCTGTGGAACTCCAGGTTTAACTGTCGTCTAGGTTCTAGACAGAACCCTGTGGAACTCCAGGTTTAACTGTCGTCTAGGTTCTAGACAGAACCCTGTGGACCTCCAGGTTTAACGGTCGTCTAGGTTCTAGACAGAACCCTGTGGAACTCCAGGTTAACTGTAGTCTAGGGTTTCTAGACAGAACCCTGATGGGAACTCCAGGTTTTAACTGTCGTCCTAGGTCTAGACAGAACCCTGTGGAACTCCAGGTTTAACTGTCGTCTAGGTTCTAGACAGAACCCTGTGGAACTCCAGGTTTAACTGTCGTCTAGGTTCTAGACAGAACCCTGTGGAGTTGAAGTTGAGTTCTTACCAGAAACCATGTGGAACCGGACTGATCAGCCTGATCCTGAACCCAGATCGTCTGTTCTTCTGTGTGTGTGTGTGTGTGTGTGTGTGTGTGTGTGTGTGTGTGTGTGTGTGTGTGTGTGTTAGACATTGTCCCCTCGGGGTTCCAGAGGGTTCCTCGTCTATCAGCTGATCAGCTTTCTGTCTTCAGCTCCTGATGCAGTTCTGCTGGGGGGGTTCCAGGTCACACTGAGACCCCCGCAGCCAGGCTCCTCCTCCAGAGGTTAGCTCCGCCCACACAGTTCAGCTCCTCCCTCAGAGGTTAGCTCCTCCCACAGACATTAGCTCCGCCCACACAGTTCAGCTCCTCCCTCAGAGGTTAGCTCCTCCCACAGACATTAGCTCCGCCCACACAGTTCAGCTCCTCCCTCAGAAGTTAGCTCCTCCCACAGACATTAGCTCCGCCCACACAGTTCAGCTCCTCCCTCAGAGGTTAGCTCCTCCCACAGACATTAGCTCCGCCCACACAGTTCAGCTCCTCCCTCAGAGGTTAGCTCCTCCCACAGACATTAGCTCCGCCCACACAGTTCAGCTCCTCCCTCAGAGGTTAGCTCCTCCCACAGACATTAGCTCCGCCCACACAGTTCAGCTCCTCCCTCTGAGTTTAGCCCTTGCCTCAGAGGTTAACCCCTCCGTCAGAGGTTAGCTCCGCCCACAGCCTGCCTCAGTCATGCAGGGGTCATTCTCATTGATTTTGGAGGAAGGTGACCTCATTTGACCTCTGACCTTTGGACCATTTCCACCAAATGAAATGTTTCGGAGCTTCTAGGCTTCCTGAGCACCTGGGTGTTTCTGCTGGGGCCATCAGAGTGAGTGTGTGTGTGTGTGTGTGTGTGTGTGTGTGTGTGTGTGTGTGTGTGTGTGTGTGTGTGTGTGTGTGTACTGATGTAGCTAAAGATAGCAGTGGTTATTTCAGGGATCTGAGAGCAGAAAATAGAAACGACTTTCTACTGAAGCTGAAAGAATGAACAACATAACTCTCTCTCTCTCTCTCTCTCTCTCTCTCTCTCTCTCTCTCTCTCTCTCTCTCTCTCTCTCTCTCTCTCTTTCTGATGGTTACCGGGGCACACGTGATTCATGAAGACATCCACGACCTCATGAAGCTTGTGTGTGTGTGTGTGTGTGTGTGTGTGTGTGTGTGTGTGTGTGTGTGTGTGTGTGTGTGAGCAGTCAGTTTTAGTGGTGGTTTTTTCGTGGAGTATCAAACTGATAAATGGCAGAATTTGGGTTCAGAGAGAAGAGCTCAGAGACAGGAGAGAGAACAGGTGCATGCTGGGAAAGCATCATGTTTATCTCTGTGCAGTGCAGGTGCATGATGGGAATTCATTGTTTTTGGTCCGTTCCTCAGTTCTCAGTAGCACTGTGTGAGTGAGAGAACACAGCTGTCAGTCGTCTTGAGACCAGGCGAGAACGCCGTGAAGTTAATGAGCAGCTGGAACCAGGACCTGATGACGTCACTGTCGTCCTGATGACATCACTGTCGTCCTGGTGACGTCACTGTCGTCCTGGTGACGTCACTGTCATCCTGATGATGTCACTGTCGTTCTGACGACATCACACTCTGTACCTGATGACATCACTGTGTTCCTGATGATGTCACTGTCATCCTGATGATGTCACTGTCGTTCTGACGACATCACACTCTGTACCTGATGACGTCACTGTTGTCCTGATGATGTCACTGTCGTTCTGACGACATCACACTCTGTACCTGATGACATCACTGTGTTCCTGATGACGTCACTGTCGTCCTGATGACACCACACTGTGTACCCGATGACATCACACTGTGTACCTGATGACGTCACTGTCATTCTGATGACATCACACTGTACCTGATGATGTCGCTGTCGTCCTGATGACGTCACTTTGTACCTGATGACGTCACTGTCATCCTGATGACATCACACTGTGTACCTGATGACATCATGGTGTGTTTAGGACACCAGTATATCTGTCAGTCGTCCTCTGGTCCAAACATCAGAACACTGACTGAAAGCGTCTCCAGCAGGACAGAGCTGAGGACAGTTTGGACAAACAGGAGGATCCCGAGAAGCATGGAGCTGCAGGGTTTACAGAGTTCCAGTTACTTCCTCCTCCTGCCTCTCACTTCCTGTTCCACTGCCAGAACCTGAGCTCTGGAGAACAGCTGCTTCTCCTGCCGTCCGTCCTCCGTCTGCTCGTCCTCCTGATGGCGGGATGATGAACTCGTCATGAGAAACGTTCCCTTCGCTCTGCAGGAAACACACCAGTGTGTGAAGAAACCAGACTGATCAGAAACAGGAGTCGTTAATCCAGGAACTAGTCATGGTTACAATGAACCAACAACTAGTTAAAACTAGACAACAGACTGAGTCACTGTGGAAAATAACAATTAGAGGAGAATTTAATGTTCAAGTAAACCTGCTGGAAGAGCAGACCTGTCCATCAGGTAGCCCCGCCCCCTCATTATGAAAACTTTACCGCTCCATATAAAATCCAGTATCAACATGTCTTCAGATGGATCAGCTGATCGCTCCTCTGGCGATGAAATGCAATGAAAAACTCTGAGCTGCAGCAGCTCAGCCGATCAGCTTTATTCATGTTTCATGTTGAAGTGAACTCTCTGGATTCACAGCCTGTCTGCAGCGCCCCCTGCTGGGCGCTGTGAGATTGACAGTTTTTGACACCTCCGGGTCGGCCTCATGTTTTGGAGACACGTGCGCCGTCCACTTTTCCCACAGTCTCTGGTTTCTGCTGATCTGAGATCAGTTTCTGCTTCCCGTAGTTCCAGACATGAAGCGCAAACCGAGGTGTGTGTGTGTGTGTGTGCGTGTGCGTGTGCGTGTGCATGTGCGGGCGTGCATGTGTGCGTGCGTGTGCGTGTATAAACTGTCCTCACCATCAGGGCGTCTTTCCAGCAACACATTTCACTCAGATGACATATTAATGGACACGTTTACCATCATATGAAAGACAGGTGAGGGACAGACAGACAGACAGGTGAGGGACAGACAGGTGAGGGACAGACAGACGGACAGTTGAGGGACAGACAGGTGAGGGACGGACAGACAGGTGAGGGACGGAGACAGACAGGTGAGGGACGGACAGGTGAGGGACGGACAGACAGGTGAGGGACGGACAGACAGATAGGTGAGGGACAGATGGACAGACGGACAGGTGATGTAATCAGACAGACGGTCTGTTTTTATGAATGGAGGCTGGCTCCTCCTCCTCCTCCTCTCTGGAGTGATGATGTCAGTTGCCAGGCAACCACGGCTCTCAGCCGACGTGTTACTACGGCAACTGCATCACTGTCCTGCTCCACCGTCCCGTCTTCTGCTCCGTCCCCCGTTTCTTTTCCTTCTCATTTGTCCTTCATCCACCCTTCATCCACCCTTCATCCACCCTTCATTCATACTTCACCCTTCATCCACCCTTCATTCACCCTTCGTCCACCCTTCATCCACCCTTCATTCATACTTCACCCTTCATCCACCCTCCATCCACCTTTCATCCACCCTTCATCCACCCTTCGTCCACCCTTCATCCACCCTTCATTCATACTTCACCCTTCATCCACCCTCCATCCACCTTTCATCCACCCTTCATCCACCCTTCATCCACCCTTCATTCATACTTCACCCTTCATCCACCCTCCATCCACCCTTCATCCACCCTTCATCCACCCTTCGTCCACCCTTCATCCACCCTTCATTCATACTTCACCCTTCATCCACCCTCCATCCACCTTTCATCCACCCTTCATCCACCCTTCATCCACCCTTCATTCATACTTCACCCTTCATCCACCCTCCATCCACCTTTCATCCACCCTTCATCCACCCTTCGTCCACCCTTCATCCACCCTTCATTCATACTTCACCCTTCATCCACCCTCCATCCACCTTTCATCCACCCTTCATCCACCCTTCATCCACCCTCCATCCACCCTTCATCCACCCTTCATCCACCCTTCATCCACCCTTCATCCACCCCTCATCCACCCTTCATTCACCCTTCGTCCACCCTTCATCCACCCTTCATTCATACTTCACCCTTCATCCACCCTCCATCCACCTTTCATCCACCCTTCATCCACCCTTCATCCACCCTTCATTCATACTTCACCCTTCATCCACCCTCCATCCACCTTTCATCCACCCTTCATCCACCCTTCGTCCACCCTTCATCCACCCTTCATTCATACTTCACCCTTCATCCACCCTCCATCCACCTTTCATCCACCCTTCATCCACCCTTCATCCACCCTTCATTCATACTTCACCCTTCATCCACCCTCCATCCACCTTTCATCCACCCTTCATCCACCCTTCGTCCACCCTTCATCCACCCTTCATTCATACTTCACCCTTCATCCACCCTCCATCCACCTTTCATCCACCCTTCATCCACCCTTCATCCACCCTTCATTCATACTTCACCCTTCATCCACCCTCCATCCACCTTTCATCCACCCTTCATCCACCCTTCATCCACCCTTCATCCACCCTTCATTCATACTTCACCCTTCATCCACCCTCCATCCACCTTTCATCCACCCTCCATCCACCCTTCATCCACCCTTCATCCACCCTTCATCCACCCCTCATCCACCCTTCATTCATACTTCATCCTTCATCCACCCTCCATCCACCCTTCATCCACCCTTCATCCACCCTTCATCCACCCCTCATCCACCCTTCATTCACCC
>NW_021941362.1:12500-20000 GCF_902148845.1 Salarias fasciatus
TTGTGTTCAGGGTCTCGTGTTGTGTTCAGGGTCTCGTGTTGTGTTCAGGTGCTCATGGTGTGTTCAGGGTCTGGTGGTGTGTTCAGGGTCTCGTGTTGTGTTCAGGGGTCTCGTGTTGTGTTCAGGTGCTCATGGTGTGTTCATGGTCTCGTGTTGTGTTCAGGTGCTCATGTTGTGTTCAGGTGCTCATGTTGTGTTCAGGGTCTCGTGTTGTGTTCAGGTGCTCATGTTGTGTTCAGGGTCTCGTGTTGTGTTCAGGTGCTCATGTTGTGTTCAGGGTCTCGTGTTGTGTTCAGGTGCTCATGGTGTGTTCGGGGTCTCGTGGTTTGTTCAGGGTCTCATGTTGTGTTCAGGTGCTTGTGTTGTGTTCAGGTGCTCATGGTGTGTTCAGGGTCTTGTGTGTTTAGGGTCTCGTGGTGTGTTCAGGTGCTCGTGTTGTGTTCAGGGTCTTGAGTTGTGTTCTGGTGCTCATGGTGTGTTCAGGGTCTCGTGTTGTGTTGAGGTGCTCATGTTGGTTTCAGGGTGTCATGTTCTCTTGCTGGTTTCCTGCTGGTTTCTTGCTGGTTTCCTGCTGGTTTCCTGCCGGTTTCTTGCCGGTTTCCTGCTGGTTTCTTGCTGGTTTCCTGTTGGTTTCTTGCTGGTTTCCTTCTGGTTTCCTGCTGGTTTCTTGCCGGTTTCCTGCTGGTTTCTTGCTGGTTTCCTGCTGGTTTCCTGCTGGTTTCTTGCTGGTTTCCTGCTGGTTTCCTGCTGGTTTCTTGCTGGTTTCCTGTTGGTTTCCTGCTGGTTTCCTGTTGGTTTCCTGCTGGTTTCCTGTTGGTTTCCTGCTGGTTTCCTGTTGGTTTCCTGCTGGTTTCCTGCTGGTTTCCTGTTGGTTTCCTGCTGGTTTCCTGCTGGTTTCCTGTTGGTTTCCTGCTGGTTTCCTGTTGGTTTCCTGTTGGTTTCCTGCTGGTTTCCTGTTGGATTCCTGCTGGTTTCCTGTTGGGTTCTTGCTGGTTTCCTGTTGGTTTCCTGTTGGTTTCTTGCTGGTTTCCTGTTGGTTTCCTATTGGTTTCCTGTTGGTTTCCTGCTGGTTTCTTGCTGGTTTCCTGTTGGTTTCCTGCTGGTTTCCTTCTGGTTTCTTGCTGGTTTCCTGCTGGTTTCCTGCTGGTTTCCTGCTGGTTTCTTGCTGGTTTCCTGTTGGTTTCCTGCTGGTTTCCTGTTGGTTTCCTGTTGGTTTCCTGCTGGTTTCCTGCTGGTTTCCTTGTTGGTTTCCTGTTGGTTTCCTGCTGATTTCTTGCTGGTTTCCTGCTGGTACACCATCTTCCTGGTGTTTCTCGCTTGTTTCCAGCTGAACTGCTCTCAGCTGTTGACAGGTTGTTAGCTTTACAGCTCCTCAGAAAACCAGTTTACAGCTGTTTACAGCTGTTCTCTGTCCTGTTTACAGCTGTTCCCTGTTTACAGCTGTTCCCTGTTTACAGCTGTTCCCTGTTTACAGCTGTTCCGTGTTCTGTTTCTGGCTGAGATGAGAGAGAGAGAGAGAGAGAGAGAGAGAGAGAGAGAGAGAGAGCGGGAGAGAGAGAGAGAGAGAGAGAGCGACAGAGAGAGAGGGATGGGAGACTCACTGTGTGTCGGAATTAATTAACTTGTTTCATTTCCCATGAAAATGAAACATTTTAATTAATACTCTCTCTCTCTGTCTCTTCCTTTCTCTCTCTCTCTTCCTTTCTCTCTCTCTCTCTTCCTTTTTCTCTCTCTCTCTTTCTCTTCCTTTCTCTCTCTCTCTCTCTCTTCCTTTCTATCTCTCTCTTTCTCTTCCTTTCTCTCTCTCTCTCTCTGTCTCTCTTCCTTTCTCTCTCTCTCTCTCCCTTATGTAACTCAGTGAGGTTCTGTCTCTCTCGTCTTTATTCTCACTGAACTGCTCTGACTGCTGACCAGCTGATAACTGGTCCCTCTGGTTTGTTTCTGATCAGGAGTTTGACCTACATCACCAACACCATCAACACCACCAACACCACCATCAACAACACCATCAACACCACCATCACCAACACCACCAACAGCACCATCACCAACACCACCATGACCAACACCACCAACACCACCAACACCATCAACACCACCATGACCAACACCACCACCAACACCATCAACACCACCATCACCATCAACAGCACCATCACTGTTACCAACACCAGCACCTCTGTCACCACCACCCTCCTGTCTCTCCCACTCTGCTGTGATTGACGTGGTATCGCTGGGTGGTTGGAGGTGTACTGATTGGTGACGGTGTTAATTCTTCTCATTCTGTGATTTTTTGCTCAATTATTGATGACACACACACACACACACACACACACACACACACACGTGTGCTGAAGTGGTCATTTCAGTGCTGGTTACCGAGGTAACCAGGCCTCCTGAGGGCTGAACAGCTGTTAACATGGAGTTGCCATGGTGACGATTGAAGAGATGCTGGATCATGTGAATTAACCCAATCGTGTGTGTGTGTGTGTTTCACAGATGAACGGATCAGAGGGGGAACTGGAGTACGAAGAAATCACGTTGGAGAGGGTGAGAACACACACACACACACACACACACAAACACACACACACACACGCACACACAGCTTCTAAAAATAGCGCCTGCGTTTTCGGTGTTTTGAAGCTGCTTCTGCCTCCAGAAATAAACTCCGCCCTCCGACCTCACTGCGTATTTTTAACTCTGCTACTGATTGGTTCAAAAGTCAGACGTTACAGCTGACGACTGACAGCACAGACACCGTGACAGACACCATGACAGACACTGTGACAGACATCATGACAGACACTGTGACAGAAACCATGACAGACAGCGTGACAGACACCATGACAGACACCGTGACAGACAGCATGACAGACACCGTGACAGACAGCGTGACAGACAGCATGACTACACCGTGACAGACACCGTGACAGACACCGTGACAGAAAGCATGAAAGACACTGTGACAGACATCGTGACAGACACCATGACAGACACTGTGACAGACACCGTGACAGACACCGTGACAGACACCGTGACAGACACCGTGACAGACACTGTGACAGACACCATGACAGACAGCGTGACAGACACCATGACAGACACCGTGACAGACAGCATGACTACACCATGACAGACACTGTGACAGACACCGTGACAGACAGCGTGACAGACAGCGTGACAGACACC
Source organism: Salarias fasciatus (assembly GCF_902148845.1). Lineage (NCBI taxonomy): Eukaryota > Metazoa > Chordata > Actinopteri > Blenniiformes > Blenniidae > Salarias > Salarias fasciatus. Next base: position 15,693 of record NW_021941362.1, read on the forward strand.
GTGACAGACAGCGTGACAGACACGGTAACAGACACCATGACTACACCATGACAGACACCGTTACAGACACCGTGACAGACACCGTGACAGACAGCATGACTACACCATGACAGACACTGTGACAGACACCGTGACAGACACCATGACAGACAGCGTGACAGACACCGTGACAGACACCGTGACAGACACCGTGACAGACAGCATGACTACACCGTGACATACACCGTGACAGACAGCGTGACAGACACGGTAACAGACACCATGACTATACCATGACCAGACACCGTTCAGACACGTGACAAGACAACCGTGACAGACAGCATGACTACACCATGACAGACACGTGACAGACAGCGTGACAGACACCATGACAGACACTGTGACAGACACTGTGACAGACAGCGTGACAGACACCGTGACAGACACCGTGACAGACACCGTGACGACAGCATGACTACACCGTGACATACACCGTGACAGACAGCGTGACAGACACGGTAGACAGACACGCATGACTATACCATGACGAGACACCGTGACAGACAGCGTGTACAGACACCATGACAGACACCGTGACAGACAGCGTGACAGACACCGTGACAGACAGCGTGACAGATACCGTGACAGACACTGTGACAGACACCGTGACAGACAGCATGACTACACCGTGACATACACCGTGACAGACACCGTGATAGACACCGTGACAGACACCGTGACAGACAGCGTGACAGACACCGTGACAGACACCGTGACAGACACCGTGACAGACACTGTGACAGACACCGTGACAGACACCGTGACAGACAGCATGACTACACCGTGACATACACCGTGACAGACACCGTGACAGACACCGTGACAGACAGCGTGACAGACAGCGTGACAGACACGGTAACAGACACCATGACTACACCATGACAGACACCGTGACAGACACCGTGACAGACAGCATGACAGACACCATGACAGACACCGTGACAACACCGTGACAGACAGCGTGACAGACACCGTGACAGTCACCATGACAGACATCATGACTACACCATGACAGACACCGTGACAGACAGCATGACTACACTATGACAGACACCGTGACAGACACCGTGATAGACACCGTGACAGACACCGTGACAGACAGCGTGACAGACAGCGTGACAGACACCATGACAGACACGGTAACAGACACCATGACTACACCATGACAGACACCGTTACAGACACCGTGACAGACACCATGACTACACCATGACAGACACTGTGACAGACACCGTGACAGACACCGTGACAGACACCGTGACAGACACCGTGACAGACAGCGTGACAGACACCGTGACAGACAGCGTGACAGACACCGTGACAGACAGTGTGACAGACACCGTGACAGACAGCATGACTACACCATGACAGACACTGGGACAGACACCGTGACAGACACCGTGACAGACAGCATGACTACACCATGACAGACACGTGACAGACACCATGACACACACCGTGACAGACAGCATGACAGACACCGTGACAGACAGCATGACTACACCATGACAGACACGTGACAGACACCATGACAGACACCGTGACAGACACCGTGACAGACAGCGTGACAGACACGGTAACAGACACCATGACTATACCATGACAGACACCGTGACAGACACCGTGACAGACAGCATGACAGACACCATGACAGACACCGTGACAGACACCGTGACAGACAGCGTGACAGACACCGTGACAGTCACCATGACAGACATCATGACTACACCATGACAGACACCGTGACAGACAGCATGACTACACTATGACAGACACCGTGACAGACACCGTGATAGACACCGTGACAGACACCGTGACAGACAGCGTGACAGACAGCGTGACAGACACCATGACAGACACGGTAACAGACGCCATGACTACACCATGACAGACACCGTTACAGACACCGTGACAGACACCATGACTACACCATGACAGACACTGTGACAGACACCGTGACAGACACCGTGACAGACACCGTGACAGACACCGTGACAGACAGCGTGACAGACACCGTGACAGACAGCGTGACAGACACCGTGACAGACACCGTGACAGACACCGTGACAGACAGCATGACTACACCATGACAGACACCGTGACAGACACCGTGACAGACACCGTGACAGACAGCATGACTACACCATGACAGACACGTGACAGACACCATGACACACACCGTGACAGACAGCATGACAGACACCGTGACAGACAGCATGACTACACCATGACAGACACGTGACAGACACCATGACAGACACCGTGACAGACACCGTGACAGACAGCATGACTACACCGTGACATACACCGTGACAGACAGCGTGACAGACACGGTAACAGACACCATGACTATACCATGACAGACACCGTGACAGACAGCGTGACAGACACCATGACAGACACCGTGACAGACAGCGTGACAGACACCGTGACAGACAGCGTGACAGATACCGTGACAGACACTGTGACAGACACCGTGACAGACAGCATGACTACACCGTGACAGACACCGTGACAGACACGGTAACAGACCCGTAACAGACACCATGACAGACAGCGTGACAGACACCGTGACAGACAGCGTGACAGACAGCATGACAGACACCATGACAGACAGCGTGACAGACAGCGTGACAGACACCATGACAGACACCGTGACAGACACAGACCTGCCAACCTGTACGCGTTTTGCGTAGCAGGTACGCAATTTGACATCAAAACACGCTGGTACGGTCCGCCTCATTAAACTACGCAAAAAGCTGCAGACATCTATGAGCGCAATGCGCAACGCGGTCTCAAATTCTGGCTGCTGCGCGGACGTCCGCGGATCGGTCCGCGCGGACCCTAGCGGACAGGAATTCATGACGATTTTTACGTCACGCGGACCAATGCGCAGCGCGCACCCACGCGAACATGTGAAGCTGGACGGGCCTTTATAAATGCGGACCGTGGACGTTCTCATGTCTGACAACACGATGCAGCAGCAGGGCTCTGAAGTGTCACGCATTTCGGTGTGTTGTCACGCAGTCACGGCACACATTGTATTTGTCACGTTGAAAAAAATACCGGTAAATTAGTCTGGTGCGCCGCAGCTATGGAACCGGGAGGAAACACATGTGCTACCCTCGTAGAGCTGCGACGTTCAATGAACGAGTCGTTCGTTTGAACGGCTCTTTCAAGTGAACGACGAGAGCCGGTTCAGAGCTGTCTGAGAGCCGTTCCTTTGTGCAAAGTGTCCTCGCTTCCTTCACATGTCTCCTGAGTGTCTCCTGAGTGTCTCCTGAGTCCAGCTGGCTCCGCTGCCTTCATGTGAATGACGGAGTTTCAGTTTTCCGCCGCTTGCTCCAGTCACCAGGAGTGTCGCGAAACCGGAGAGGAGCCGGTGTTTTGGAAGAACTGGTTCCCTGTTAACTGGCGACTGGGTTTCTTTCACGTCCCTTGTTGCTGATAGATGTTAAAAACCAGACAAAAAGCCGTGTCCGACCTTTTATGAGTCTGATTTCAACATCTGCTGCTACTAGCAGCAGCAGCAGGAAATGCTAAAGGAAGTCAGTCACCAGTTAACAAGGAAACCAGTTAATTTGAAACACCGTATTGACGGCTTTATAAAGGTTTTAGTAATGGATAAACACGCACGCAGGACATGTAGCAGCATTTTGAAGCTCTTTTCTGGGGACGGTGTGCAAGGTCAGCCGCAATGTAATGTGTATCAGAAAAACATCTGTTAAATATTTGTCATTAAAGAAATTAAAGAACCAAATGAAAACTTAAAATTTAAAACTGACAGTGCCCCCCCCCCCCCCCCCCCCCCCCCCCCCCCCCCGGTCAACAACTGTCCCGGCAAGTGGTACTCCAAAAATTTTGCCAAGGTTGGCAGGTCTGCAGACACCATGACAGACACTGTGACAGACACCGTGACAGACACCATGACAGACACCATGACAGACAGCGTGACAGACAGCATGACAGACACCGTGACAGACAGCATGACTACACCATGACAGACACCGTGACAGACACCATGACAGACACCGTGACAGACAGCATGACTACACCATGACAGACACTGTGACAGACACCGTGACAGACACCGTGACAGACACCATGACAGACACCGTGACAGACAGCATGACTACACCATGACAGACACCGTGACAGACACCATGACAGACACCGTGACAGACAGCATGACTACACCATGACAGACACCGTGACAGACACCATGACAGACACAGTGACAGACAGCATGACTACACCATGACAGACACC
>NW_021941363.1:0-23339 GCF_902148845.1 Salarias fasciatus
CGTCACTAGACCCCCATCTTCAGTAGAACTTAAGTTTCTGTCTAGGTAGGACGTGTGCAGCGCCTCTCTCCCACGGACTAAACCCGGTACCGAAATGACCCGCTGGTCGGGACGTTTTGGTTTCGGGACCAACTCCCCTCCTTCACCGGTGAAGCCCCTTTTCCAGCGGAGCAGAACGGCAGGGACTCCCCTGGAGTGGACCGAAGACACCAGCCGGACCGCACCGCTACGGCTCAGAGCTCCTCCGTTCTCCTCCCCCCGCAGCCAAGAACCAACTGAGGGCCCGGACCGGAGGACCAGACGCCTCTTTTCCTCCACGTGGACCCCTCCAAGAGCCCGAGGTTCTGTGGGATGCAACAGAACCCGATCGAGATCAGAGCGACGGTTTTGATCTCCCCGCCGAACACCTCATCAGCCACAGGACACACAGAGCAGCTGAGAGCTGCTAAATCCTCCATCACAAAGAGGTGAGCCTTGGGCAGGCTAGATAGATAGATAGGAGTGTAATTCAAGCATTAGCTTTTATTAATGAATGGACTGAAGCTGTTCATTATCATGTGACTGTGTATCTTTCTTTCTCCATCTCTCTCTCTCTCCTCGTGCGCTCCCGTGCGCACTTTCACGAGCATGCGCTTCCTCCTCACAGATCAGACCCGCAAGATGCCGGCTAGCCGTGTATCTGTGCGTGTGAGATAGGAAGACAGGCTCATCTTTCTCCGCCTTTCCTCTTTGCTAATCCGAGAGTAGTAGGTTGAACCAGCGTGGTAGACCTCGAGTCGAGAGCACGCACGCGCGCTGCTCACCGCCCGCTCGCTCCCCCCCCCCTCGCTCTCGTCTCGTTCTGTCTCTCTCTCTCCCCCCTCCCTCTCTCTCTCATCTACGTAAGCATGGATTGTGGGGTCCACAGATGCGCTGCCCATCGGGCGTTCCCTTATCCTCTCTCTCTCTCTCTCTCTCTCTCTCTCTCTCTCTCTCTCTCTCTCTCTCTCTCTCTCGCGCATGCGTGAGCGTTTGGTGAGTGGAGTGTGTTGGTGAGTGAATGAGCGTTTCTTCGAAAACTTTGGTTTTCGAACTTTTTTTCTCACGGATGGTTTTTCTTTTTCTTTGTTTCACTCGTCACAACTGTTGTAAAGCACTGGGGGGTTCCCGGGGGGTGGAGGGGATCACGGTGTGAGCGGGTGCGGCAGCAGCCGGTGTTTGGCTGGGTGCCATGGCCAGCGATGGTGTGGCTGGCGGGTTTGAGCGTCTTTCCCGGAGGCATGGAGTGAAAGTCCCGGTCGGAGCGGACTTCTCCGTGGAGGAGTGCGCTCTGGCGGTAGGAGAAGTGGTGGGATGTGAGGCGGTGAGAGCAGCGTCGCGCATGAACAGCGCGGTGGTGTTGTTTCTCGAATCGATTGATAAAGTGAATAGCGTGGTGGAGCGAGGCGTGGTGCTGCGGGGCGCTCATGTCCGAGTTTTTCCTTTAATGAATCCTGCGCAAAAAGTGATTGTTTCAAACGTACCACCGTTTCTCAGTAACGAGGCTCTGCTGAAGGAGCTGTCACGGTATGGTCAGACTGTGTCTGTCATGAAGAGAATCTCTTCAGGCTGTAAATCCCCTCAACTGAAGCATGTGGTGTCATTCAGGAGACAAGTGTTCATGATCCTGAGAGATGGAGATGAGAAGCTTAACATCGTGCTGAAGTTTAATATTGACGGTTTCTACTACACTGTGTTTGTTACCTCAGATGTTATGAAATGTTTTGGTTGTGGGGAAGAAGGTCACCTGGTGCGCAGCTGCCCTGCTAAAGCTAATAAACCAGAAAATGAGAATGTTCAGGCTGAAGGAGAGGGAAACAATGAAGATCATGCAGGGGCGGAGTGGGAGCAGGAAGGGCCGGGGGCCCGGGGCCCGGAGGGGCCAGCCACTCAGGACCCGGAGGGGCCAGTCACCCAGGACCTGGAGGGGCCAGCCACCCCAGGACCCGGGTAGCGAGCCCCCCTCAACCTCTGCTGAGGCTCCCACAGAACCCAGTCAGACCAGTACAGTCAGTCAGTTCACTGAAGATGGTGACAGGGAGCAGGAGATAGATGTGGATGTTCTTTCTGAAGGCGAACAGAAAATAATGGATGATGATTCTGTTTTTAAAGTACCAAAAGCAAAACGGAAAACCAAAAGAGAAGGAACAGGGAGAAGACCAAAGAAAATGGCAGCATTGGAAAAAGCAGATGTGAATAAAGGTAAAGATTCAGATGAATTATCCACATCAGACAGTGAGCGGGAGTCTTCAGATTCAACCCTCCCTGATGGTCAGAAGGAGAATGGCTACAGTCTTGAGCAGATACGACGATTCCTACAGGCAACTAAAGGGAAACGGGAAGTAAAAGTGGAAGATTTCTTTCCAAATCGTTTGTTGTTTGTTGCATCAGCCAGGTGGCTGATGAGAAACAGAGGTCCTGAGGGACTGGAGAGACCAGAGGTTTACCGCCTTAAGAAACTGGTTCAAAAGGTGAATCTACAAATTAATGATGGTTAAAACTGAATCAAAACAGATAAAAATGTGTTTCGCACATTTTTTCTGGTTCCTTGCACTTCTTCTGACCATGAGCAGTTTTAGGTTTGCATCTTTAAATCTAAATGGGGCCAGAGATGTTAGAAAGAGAGCAGTCTTCTTTGAGCTCATAAAAACTAAGAATATTGACATTGCCTTTGCACAGGAAACCCATAGTAATGCTGATAATGTTGTTGACTGGAAGAGGGAGTGGGGAGGGGACATCATTTTCAGTCACAAGTCCACAGTCAGTGCAGGAATTGCGATTCTCTTTTCAGAGTCTTTTCTGCCGTTGTCCTATGTGGTTGAGGAAATTGTAGAGGGAAGATTATTGAAAGTCACAGCAAAATATGAGGAATGTACCCTGACTCTTTTAAATGTGTATGCACCAGTTAACCCTGGTGAGCGGTGTGCTTTTTTAGAAGATCTAGCCAATGCACTTTCAGCCTGTGTTTTAACAGATTTTCTGATCTGTGCGGGTGACTTTAATTGCACTGTCACTGACTTGGACAGAAACCATCTGGAACCGAATGTGCAGTCAAGGAGGAAGCTGAAACGCATCGTTGAGACGTATGAGCTGACTGATGTGTGGCGCTCTAAGCATGGCGACAGTAGGCAGTACTCTTGGGCACATATGAAGGATAATCAGATTTCCCTGGCCAGGTTGGACAGACTCTATTGTTTTAAACATCATGCCCAGATTTTTAAATCCTGCACTTTAAGCCCAGTGGGGTTCTCGGATCACTGTTTGATAATGGGAAATATTTTTATTACAGGGGTAAAACCCAAGAGTGCTTATTGGCATTTTAATACTGTTTTAATCAATGACGGCCATTTTAAAGAGTGTTTTGTTTTCTTCTGGAACCAGTGGAGGTCCAGAAAACCCCAGTTTTCCTCCTTGCAGCAATGGTGGGATATCGGAAAAATACAAATCCAACAGTTTTGTCATCAATATAATTTCAATGTCACTCGAGAGATCATAAAATCAGTCAGAGATCTAGAGATTGAGATAGTGGAGCTTGAAGAATTATGTGGTTCCACAGGAGATTTAGGCCACTTTCAGGCCTACAAAGCAAAAAAGTCAGCTTTAGCAGATCTGCTGGGGCTTAGAGCACAGGGGGCGCTAGTCCGATCACGCTTCCAAAATATGGCTGATATGGATGCTCCGTCTAAGTTCTTCTTTTCCCTTGAGAAGAAGAATGGTCAGAAGCGGCTGATTCACTGCCTGAGATCGGCTGATGGGAGGGATCTGACAGAGCCGGAGGAGATCAGGAGGAGAGCTGTGGACTTCTTCTCGGCGCTGTACATCAGTGAACACAGAGAGGATCTGCTGATGTCCAGCTCCTTCCTTGAAAACCTGCCACAGGTGTCAGCACAGGACAATGCAGACCTAGAGCGGCCAGTGACACTACAAGAGCTACAGATGGCGCTCAGTGGGATGGAGAACGGCAAATCTCCAGGCCTGGATGGTCTACCTGTTGACTTCTACAAGGCTTTCTGGTCCACAATCGGGGAGGATCTGCTGGATGTTATCAGAGACAGTTTGACTGGTGGGAAGTTACCCTCAGCTGTCGGAGAGCGGTCCTCACCCTCCTACCGAAGAAAGGTGACCTTTCGGAGATCAAGAACTGGAGGCCTGTGAGTCTGTTGTGTGCTGACTACAAGATCCTGTCCAAGGTGCTGTCCAATCGGCTGAGAAAGGTGATGGAGCATGTCATTCATATCGATCAGTCATATTGTATCCCCGGCAGATCAATAAGGGATAATATATCCCTAATCCGAGATTATTTGGAAGTCTCTAGTTCATTGGGTTTGAAATTTGGTCTGATTTCAATAGATCAAGAAAAGGCTTTTGACAGGGTGGAGCACCAGTACCTCTGGGATACTCTCCAGGCATTTGGTCTCTCCCCCAGTTTTGTAGCCATGATTAAGACTCTCTACTCTGACATTGAAAGTATATTGAAAGTCAATGGTGGTTTATGTGCTCCTTTCTCTGTTGGGAGGGGCATTGGACAGGGTTGTGCATTGTCTGGTATGCTGTATTCTTTATCCATTGAACCAATGCTGATTAAGATCAGGAATGAGTTGAGGGGGGTCAGACTCAGGCAAGATGCTTCGCCACTTCACCTTTCTGCTTATGCAGATGACATCATGGTGGCCATCACTGGCAATGAGGACATTCAGAGACTGCTGAACATTACTTCTGCTTTTGGAAAAATTTCCTCCTCCAAGGTAAACTGGGGCAAGAGCACAGCTCTGCTAGTTGGAGGATGGGGCGGACTTGAGCCAAGTTTACCTGGTGGAGTTTGTTGGAAGAGAAATGGGATTAAATATCTTGGAGTGCATCTTGGTAACCAAAGTGAGGTTATGAAAAACTGGGAAGGAGTTGCAGAAAAAATGGAAGGCAGAATAAAAAAATGGCACTGGCTGTTACCGCGGATGTCTTATAGGGGGCGTACACTCATCATTAACAACTTGGTGGCCTCTACGCTTTGGCATCGGCTGGCTGTTCTTGAACCTCCGCAGGATTTGTTACGGAGTGTTCAGAGTTCCATCGTTGACTTCTTCTGGGACAATCTTCACTGGGTCCCTCAAAGTGTTTTGTTTTTGCCAAAAGAAGGAGGAGGACAGGGGCTGGTTCATCTGCTCAGCAGGAAGGCTGCCTTTAGATTACAGTTTCTGCAAAGTTACCTCTATGGTTCTGAGTTTTTACCATGGAGGCCAGTTGCAGATTTTATTTTTGGTCAGGTTGGGAATTTGGGTTTTGATAAGACACTGTTTTGTTTTGATTGGGCCAACTCAAGTGTGAACTGTTTGCCACCTTTCTATGCCAGTGTGGTCAGAGTGTGGAGGCTGATGGAGGTGAGCAGACTTGATCCTACTGCATCCCTGCACTGGCTGCTTAAGGAACCCATACTCCAAGGAGCACGTCTGGGAACACCATGGAAAGACGCCCCGCTAATGTCTGCAGTTTTCTTCCAGAAACGAGTAACAATGGTTCAACACCTGCTGCAGCTGGCGGGAGAGAACTTGGACAACGCTGAGGCCTTGGCGGAGAGGCTGGAGGTCCGGTCTGTCCGGACGGTTGGTGCCATCCTGGAGAAGTTCAGGAGGGCGTTTTCCAAAGAGGACAGGGCGCTCCTGCAACAGTGGTCTAATGGCGAAATAACACCTGACGCTTCTGATCCATTTCCTAGGGTGGCAATCAAAGCAAATCTTCCGGACTGTGGCATGGCAGACCCTCTGCTCAGCGGCTGTGTGTGGATGTCTCTGGACACTGCTAATGGGAAGGGTCTTTACCAGGGGTGTGTAAAGGCTTTAAACAAAGAAAAACTCAAAGGAAGGGCAGACACACCATGGAGAGCCTTTCTGAAAGTGAAACCAGAGGTTAAACCAGCCTGGAATGTTTTCTATAAACCACCATTGACAAAAAATGTTGGAGACTTGCACTGGCGTGTTTTACATGGGATTTTAGCAGTCAATGCCTTTGTGTCAGTGATCAATCCTTCGGTTCCAGATGGTTGTCCTTTCTGTTCTATGAGAGAAACTGTTTTTCACTGTTTTGCCCAGTGTTCCAGATTAACTCCACTGTTCAGAGCACTCAGCACTTTAGTGAGCCGGTTCAAAGAGCACTTTACTGAGTTAATGTTCATTTTTGGTTTTTCTTATGGGAAGAAGAAGAAGAGGAAGGGGAGATTGTTGAATTTCATTTTTGGACAGGCAAAAATGGCAATTTACCTGAGTAGGAAGGAGAAGATCAAGGGAGAAGGGAGATGTGATGCTCTACTGCTGTTCAAGAAACTTGTGAGGGCTCACATACAGTTTCAGTACAGGTACTACTTCAAAATGGAGGACTTGGAGACTTTTAAAAACACCTGGGATCATGATGGTGTCTTGTTCTCTGTTAGAGATTCAAAAATAACTTTTGCAGATGTTTTGCTGTAATTTGTGGCAGAGAATGGTTGACTTTTTTATTTATTTATTCCTTGTATTTATTTAATCTCTTTCGATTTGGCGTTTTGTATATGTTAACGTTGACTTGATAAAACCCAGTCTTGTTAAATAAAGGATTGTTGAAAAGTCTCTCTCTCTCTCTCTCTCTCTCTCTCTCTCTCTCTCTCCTCTCTCTCTCTCTCTCTCTCTCTCCTCTCTCTCTCTCTCTCTCTCTCCTCCCTCTCTCTCTCTCTCTCTCTCTCTCTCTCTCTCTCTCTCTCTCTCTCTCTCTCTCTCTCTCTCTCTCTCTCTCTCTCTCTCTCTCTCTCTCTCTCTCCACCTGGAAATTCTGCTTTGGGACTGAGCTCACAGCCTCAGCAGCTCCCCTCCTCCTCCCTGACCCACCAGCCGCCTGCCGCTCTGCTGCTCTCTCTCCCAGAATACCCAGCTGCTCCGTTCTGGACTCACTTAGGCTCTGTGTGCTCCCAACTACTGCTATTGCTTTCAAGAAGATTTATATAAATAAACTCCTCCTTAACATTGCTTCTTCTGCGCTTCAGCCTCAGATCCACGCTCCATTCCAACAATACTGAAGCTGGAATTAAACACACTGTTCTTCAGTGCTGGAAGGAGAAAGAAAGTTTATAAAGTATTACTGGGCAGCGCTGCTCAGAGCTTTTATTATGTGGATAACTAAATAAACAGTTTCTATTTGAGTGGAAATGGAACAGAACTAGTCATGAAACACACCAGGAAACATGATTGTTCTCGTCCATCTACTGAGCATGAGCAGAACAACCATTTACCAGGAGAGTCCTGCACATGAGCAGTAGCAGCATTTCTACAGTCAACATGGACACAGAGCCTGCATTTCCAGAAAATGTAATTTTTGCTTGTTTCCATGGAGACGGAGTCACAGAGTTTTCAAAAAGTTGCATTTTCAGTTGCTCTGAATACTGTTGTGTAAACGAAAACCAAACCTTTGTGTTTTCATTTGATAACGTTGCTGTGTAAATGGAACCTCTCTCTCTCTCTCTGTCTCTCTATCTCTCTCTCACACACACACAGCAACATTAGAAGATCAGAGTTGCAGCAGCACTCACCTGCTTCTCCTTCTCTCTCAGTCTGTCCGTTGGAGTCTGAACTCTCTCGGTCCTTCACTTCCTGTTTCCTGGCTGGACTGCCTCACCTGGATCACCTGAACACAGCTGCTCCTCCTCTGTTTTTACATTCAGTCACACCCCTACATTACTGGAAGTGTGTGACGCTACTGAATCCATCCCTGAGCTCAGGAATGCAGTTCAAGATGTGGATCAGGACCAGGGATGAAGACCAGAGACTCCCTGACAGCAGCTACTCTCTACAGTTTAATAAGAACCAACAGTCAGTGTCCTTCAGTAGTCATTTCAGTCAAATTTCTCCTCCCAGTATGGATGAATACAAAATGTTTTTATTTTTCTAACTTCTTCCTGAAGCTCTGGGAGACGCTGTCACAACACGCCAAACCTGTTGGAGCTGTTCTGCTCCATGACGGGCTGAGAGTCTGAACAGAGGCCAAGAGAAACATTCCACTGCTCAGTCAGTTGTTTTGGTGACTCTAAAACCTGCTTTATGCTGAATGCGTCTGCGAGGAAAGTGACATCATTTCAGCAGCCACGCCCCTCAGCAAGCACATTCCCATCAGTAGCCACGCCCACTCAGAAGCCACGCCCCCTCATGTAAAAACTTTCTACTCCATCCACCTCCAATTTTTCTGAGCTGAAGAGGAGGACTGAAGATTTGTTTTGAAAGAGACTAGAAAACCGAGAAGAGGAGAAAGACTCACAGGGAGCCTGAAAACACAACATATGTCGGTCCGTGTACCTTCTGGCCATTTGTTTTCCGGATTGATATGGGTAAACGAAAAACGGAAAACCACTCGATTTCCGATTTCCGTTTGGATGAAGGTAAACAAAAAACGGAAAACGAGCCGTCTCCCGTTTTTCGTTTGGAAATCGAAAATCAAAAAACGGAAACCGAGCCTTTATCTTATTTCTTATTATGTGTTTATCAAATGAAAGTCGGGAAATAAAATACAGCCGTTATTTAATTCAACAATTTCTCAAGTTTGCGCTGCTGGAAAACCGGAATTCGAGCTTTCTCTTCTTCTTCTTCTGCTGCTGCTGCTGCTGCATCCTCTTTGCTTTTGGTCCTCCACTCTCGACACCGAACTATTCAAAAAAACGTGCATTTTCTTTGGAAATGTCTACGATTATACCCACTTAATAGTGGACATGAATGTCAGCGGAATGACTGCAGGTGAAATCTCTGCACACCTGTGCAGTCAGTTTGGCCCGGTCCGGGGGTTTTCAGACAGAAATGTCCGAAGATGGACCTCCGAGCGCGGCCTCTCCCACCTTTGTGTCGGATGACCAACTCCAGGCCGAAGTCACCTCAGCGTCTGCCGAGGTAAGTAGCGACAAACCTCATTAATTTATATGTATGATTAAAATCGCTGCTTTTCAGTGATTTTACTGCAGTTTTACAGCGACACCTACTGGCAGCGGCAGCACACTGCAGATTCTGCTGACTCAGATCTCATTCATCACGTTGAAAGAAACAATTTCAGGAGAGAAAAATACACATCAAAACAAAAATAATAATCTCAAATGTGAGACTGCAAATGCTCTCAGTATCAGTAGGGTTGTTTGCAGTTACACTTTGGTATTTACACTTTCTAATTAACGAAATATACCATTTTGTATATTGGTTACTGGTTCATAATACAATCCAAAAATGTATTATTGTCGTTCTTAACAACCTGATGTTTTTCTATTTGCTGTTGTGTGTCATTTTCATCAACTTACTGAATTGTGTGTTTATGGAATTGATAGGTTGGGCCAACATACGGGAGGAAATTCCTGTCTTCTAAAGGCAGACCTGCCAGTGAGAGGAGAGTGGAGCAGCTTTAGGAGCGGTTCATCATTGGCACCACCAGGCTCACCAACATGTAAGCCGACTTTACAGAGAATCACAATTGAACTTTGTAGTTTATTCCATCAGATTTGCTTCTTTTCTGTTCCCACATGTAAGTCGAAAGGCTCCAGACGGCCATCTGTGGAATGTCATCAAAAAAAATTGATGAGCTGAAAAATGCTGCTGAGAATCTCCATGGCATCTCAGATGACATCAATCAGCTATCTGAGATGGCCATGAAGATAATTCGGGAAGGTGATGTCCAGCCAGCAGTGGAAGCTTTCACCTGCTTGGGTTGTAAAGGTATGTAGAAGATAAGTAACACAGGGACTTTTGAAGTGCAAGATACAACCTTCAGCTAATGTACACTTTGTATAATTTTCAATGAACTGTTTAAATGTGATATTTCTGTATTAGAATTGTGTTTGTATTTAGAGCTGTCATGGATGAGCCCATGATTTAGACCTGCTGATGCTCACTGGTGGGGTGTGGAGCCGTGAAGCAGATCAGTTAATGTTTTCTCCTTTCTCATGCACTTTCATGTTTTTGCAGTTCTCATTTTTTTTAATATACATAATATACATATCTTGCTATTGCAGTCAATTTTTTCATGTTTGTAATGTCATTGTTTGAAATTTTAAAGAATAAATATATTGATATTTCATACCCTGGGTTTTGGTTAAATGTGTGGTTCTTGATTCCTTTCTCAATTCATGAACAGACCTTGTCGTAATCTTGTGCTGCAAAAAGGAAAAAATAGCCATCCAAACTCTTTTTCAAGGAATTTTAATGGAAGAACAAACTTCTACACTGTTTTTCTGTCCTCTGATATCTTCATTCACTGCTGACACGGATGAGGTGCTGCAGAGCATCCAGAAAGGCCGTTGGGTTGTCATTGGTGATGCCATCAAACAGGGGAGAGATGTCGCCTGTTCCAGCCTGTCGTCTCGCCTCTTCTGTTGTGAAAGGGTCGACTCCAAAACCTGAGACCCTGGTCAGCGAAGAGCCTCTCTCTGCATCGTACCAGTCTGCTGCAACAGAGGCACAAGGCAGCAGGTTCTCAGGAACCTGGACTGGACAGCCACCTGAGGCCAGAACATTGGGGATCCCTCTTCCTGCATTGGGTTACAAAAAGGACACAAAGGACAAGAGCCACACATGAGCATCTGAAATAGCCTATTAGCAGTACATCATAATCAAGATCTGCAGTGACTGGTCAGTATTTTTCCTCAAACTGTCAGGAATATAGACAAACTAAAACAAGGGACATGAAAATGAAAGTACCAGAACTCTGTGAGCATTCCAGGACTCCACAAACCGGCTGATGCCAACACTGGCGACCTGGCATGATAGAGCTGAGACGCAGAATCTGACAACCCCATCCTGCATATCCAGGACCTCCTGGTCATAGATGTGTCAGGCAGGCCTTGATTTTGTAGTTGACCCTGTTATTTACCTACAAAGTTCAATTGTGATTCTCTGGAAAGTAGGCTTACATGTTGGTGAGCCTGGTGGTGCCAATGGTGAACCGCTCCTAAAGCTGCTCCACTCTCCTCTCACTGGCAGGTCTGCCTTTAGAAGACAGGAATTTCCTCCCGTATGTTGGCCCAACCTATCAATTCCATAAACACACAATTCAGTAAGTTGATGAAAATGACACACAACAGCAAATATAAAAACATCAGGTTGTTAAGAACGACAATAATACATTTTTGGATTGTATTATGAACCAGTAACCAATATACAAAATGGTATATTTAGTTAATTAGAAAGTGTAAATACCAAAGTGTAACTGCAAACAACCCTACTGATACTGAGAGCACTTGCAGTCTCACATTTGAGATTATTATTTTTGTTTTGATGTGTATTTTTCTCTCCTGAAATTGTTTCTTTCAACGTGATGAATGAGATCTGAGTCAGCAGAATCTGCAGTGTACTGCTGCTGCCAGTAGGTGTCGCTGTAAAACTGCGGTAAAATCACTGAAAAGCAGTGATTTTAATCATACATATAAATTAATGAGGTTTGTCGCTACTTACCTCGGCAGACGCTGAGGTGACTTCGGCCTGGAGTTGGTCATCCGACATAAAGGTGGGAGAGGCCGCGCTCGGAGGTCCATCTTCGGACATTTCTGTCTGAAAACCCCCCGGACCGGGCCAAACTGACTGCACAAGTGTGCAGAGATTTCACCTGCAGTCATGCCGCTGACATTCATGTCCACTATTAAGTGAGTATAATCGTAGACATTTCCAAAGAAAATGCGCGTTTTTTTAATAGTTCGGTGTCGAGAGTGGAGGACCAAAAGCAAAGAGGATGCAGCAGCAGCAGCAGCAGAAGAAGAAGAGAAAGCTCGACTTCCGGTTTTCCAGCAGCGCAAACTTGAGAAATGGTTGAATTAAATAACGGCTGTATTTTATTTCCCGACTTTCGTTTGATAAACACATAATAAGAAATCAGATAAAGGCTCGTTTTCCGTTTTTTGATTTTCGATTTCCAAACGAAAAACGGGAGACGGCTCGTTTTCCGTTTTTTGTTTACCTTCATCCAAACGGAAATCGGAAATCGAATGGTTTTCCGTTTTTCGTTTACCCATATCAAGCCGGAAAACGAATGGCCGTAAGGTACACGGACCATAATGGACGATGTTTTAGCCAATGAATGGCGTGATGCGAGTCTCAACTACTGGTCCTCCAACATGTCAATCGCGCTGGAGAAATGCTTGCGTAACGCCGTCAAGCGCGCTCGTAGGAGCAGCAGAGCAGGTAGGATGGTCTGGGATACAGTCAGGTCGGCACCAATCCAAGTTGGCCCTGGTAAACTCGGCACCGCCCCCGGGATTCAGTCAAGTCAGCATCAAGCCAAGTCGGCATCTGGCCAAGTTGGCCTGGCGGGGGGGGGGCTCTCAAGTGGCCGAGTTGGTCGGTGTCGACTTGACTGTAAGCTGCTTAACAACTCGGCCAAAAGCCTCTTGTTTTTTAATCACGATGGTGGATAATGTACCTGGAGCGTCATGTTTGATGTTCTGTTTGAACCGCTACGAGCGCGCAGCTCTTAGTGGCTGTCTGGTCATGTGACCGGTCCCAAGGCATTCTGGGA
This sequence comes from Salarias fasciatus, assembly GCF_902148845.1. Lineage (NCBI taxonomy): Eukaryota > Metazoa > Chordata > Actinopteri > Blenniiformes > Blenniidae > Salarias > Salarias fasciatus. The sequence continues at coordinate 12,514 of NW_021941363.1, forward strand.
ATCATAGTGCAACGATGCCGGCTGTGCCACGATGATTTGCACAGTTTTTTTTCGTGCCGGCTGTGCCGCTTCTCCTCATGTAGCAGGCGGGAAACTGGAGGACAAATTGTGTGATTATGGTGACTGACAGGTTAGAGGTGGAGAATGGACCTGGAGCTTCATGGTTGACTTTCTGTTTGAAGCGAGTAGCTTAGCTACGAGCGCGCAGCGCGAGCGGCTGTATGGTCATGTGACCAGATCATGTGACCAGGTGGCGTTCGTGGAACAGATCAAACCAGTCACCTGCATTATAATTTTATTGTAATGTTCTCCACCCCTGAAGTTTGGTCAGCCAGTACAATTAATTTATTTTTACCCAATCAGTGGAAACCTAGGAAGACTGAAGCTGCATGACGAACTCGATCATACTTGTTGTATTTCATCCCAACCACAACATAATACCTGTATTGCATTATGCTTATGCTGCTTTGCAGGGCCGGCTCTAGGCACGTCCCGAGGGGGGCGCCGCGGTCGTCGGTCGTACAAGAGGCGCCACGACGCTCTGTGTTCTGTGTGCCCCGCTGTGCAGCGGTCCGATGCACTGTGCTCCTCGTCCTCGGCGCTGCCCGGCACGGATCGGTATTGTTTGGTATTGCTCCTCAGTGCACCCCCCCCCCCCCCCCTCCCCAACCCCCCCCGCTCAACAAAAAGACGCTCCCAAGGGGCGCTCGTCTCGGGCTCGCCAAGGGCGCCTCTGAAGCCCGGGCCGGCCCTGCTGCTTTGTTCATTTCTGATCAACATTGTTCGTTTATCAATCATTATTCTTTAACAGTCATTTTCATTTATTTATTCGTGTGTGTATTTCATTGTTAGAAAAATAAAAGATGTTTCTTACAGTGCATTTGTGGGTTCTGCCTTGCTAAAGTATTCACCCCCTTTGAATTCACTGACCTTTTTCTTAACTGTCGTGCTTTAAACATAAAGTTATAAAATTGGCATGTCTTGTGAGGAACCAACATCAAATGGGACACAATTGTGAACTGAAATGAAATGTATATAATATTTTACCGGGTTATGTTTATGAGTTTATGAACGCCAATAAACCATATAAACATCTAAACATGTACTACTGGTAATCATTTGATGATCACAGTCCCAGTTTCTATTACTGTTGACGCACACAAGATGGCAGGCAACCAACATTTACAACAAAATACATGCTTCTGCAAATGAAAATGATTGTTAAAGAATAATGACTTAACATAATAATAATGACATGATATAATAAGAATAATAACATTAAAATAAAATTATATGCATATATGCAGGTGACTGCTTTGATTTGAACGCTGCCTGGTCACATGATCTGGTCACATGACCAGGCAGCCGCTCGCGCTGCGCGCTAAGCTACTGGGTTCAAACAAGACGTCAAACATGAAGCTCCAGGTACGTTATCCACCTCTAACCTGTCAGTCACCATAATCACACAGTTTGTTCTCCAGTCTCCAGCCTGCTACTTGAGGAGAAGCGGCGCAGCCAAAATGAAAAAAACTGTGCAAATCGTTGCGGCGCAGCCGGCATCGTGATATAAAAAGAGGCTTTTGGCCGAGTTGGTAAGCAGCTTACAGTCAAGTCGGCACCGACCCACTCGGCCACTTCAGAGACACCCCCCCCCCCAGTGAGGCCAACTTGGCTGGATATCAACTTGGATAGATGCTGACTTGATTGTATCTCGGGGGCGGTGCCGAGTTGGCCAGAGCCGACTTGGATTGGTGCCGACCTGACTGTAATCCGGATGGTCTGGCACATGCGCTTTTTTCAAAAAGCGAGTAACAGATGTTTGGCTTCGAATTTTTCGAGAAAATTGTCCATTATACCTTGAAGATAAATTTATCATAATTCAGGCTCCACATTTCACACATTCATGTCTTAAAGACTGTGGAATAAGCTGGAGAATAAAGACAGATTAGCACAGTAACACCAGGATGTGAACAGATATTTCATCATTCAGCTTATGCGTGTTTTTTTTTTTTTTTTTTAAGTCACCACATATCTGAAAACATTCTTTGCAGTTTTGGTTCCAGGTTGGACAGTTTCGACCAGAATGAACACATTCTGAGCTTTGATTAGGAAAACTTTCATTATGCTTCTGCTCTGTCTGCTCTTGCTGGATCCCTGAGAGTTCCTGCAGGAGTGGAGGAGATGCAGATGAATGGATTAAAACTGTTCAGGGTTTCAGTCTGAATGGAGGAAATACGTCCAGGAGGGACTCCATTATTGAATGAATCACTTTCAGCAAGACTCAGTTCAGGAGCTCTGAGTTCTCCCTGTTTCTCTGATATATAGCGAATATATTTCACTGACATTTATAGTGAGTATATTTTTGGAACGAACACAGGAACATCAGACACCTTGTCGTTTTCACACATCCATCAATCGGACCTTTGCTGACTTTGATCATCAGAGATCAGGATTAAATCCATCCTGCAGTGTGTTTCAGCATTAAGCTGTGAGCTTCTGGATCTTCCAGCTGTATAAAGGTTTTACTTATTGATCCAACCTGATTGGAATTTACTGATTGAAATACTGTTTGAGAACATAAAGAATGAAGAAACACAAACATGTTTAACTATTGTGAATATCAGTTTTCAGCCTGCAGAAGATACACAGAGATAAATCAGACTGCTTTAATCTGAGAGGAGATCTCTAATTCTGTCATGGAAACACAACCACATCCTGACACATGACAGCAGCCTCCTATCAGATCTGATTATACAAGTCCCTTTCTCAAGAAATGACTTCTTGCTCAACATGGTTACAAATGTTTCTCAATCTGGGCAATATCCAGAGTTAAAACTCCAACAAACATATAAGACTCCAACACACTGATGCAAATGGCAACCAATAGATGTAAAGCCTCCAGAAAATGATGGGAGCCAAAAAGCAGATGTCAAAGTAGTGTCAAATAAAGACATTTAAAGTCTAATCCTCAGATGTGTAAATCCACCAACATGAGAGATGATGTTCGACTGGACTCCAGGATGAAAACTGCTTCATTTGAATCCAGACAGAAACAGTTTCCCATGTGAGTCTGAGACAACAAGACATGAAGAACATGCAGACAGGACGTGGGTCAGCTCAGCCTCATGGGAGTTCATGATATAAGACACAATACAGAATGGTGTTTCAGAGGGAATCGGAGGAGGCCAGGGAGCTGGACAGCTGGGCGAGGCCCGGGGGTCAGAGGTCACGATTCAGGAGAAAGTGACACCAAAGGGGAGAGTGGAGGAGGAGAGGAGGAGAGTTACTGACTGAGAAGCAGCAGCAGAGGGCAGCAAGCTCAACATGCAGGAGTGACACGTGTGTGTGAGTGTGAGTGTGAGTGTGTGTGTGTGTGTGTGTGTGCGTGCGTGCGTGCGTGCGTGCGTGCGTGCGTGCGTGCGTGCGTGCGTGCGTAAAAAGAAAAGAGAGAAGCAGAGGACAGACAGAGCTGTACTAAACAGAAAGGTCTTAAAGCAGAGACTGAGTCAGCCTCCCTCACAGACTCTGGGAGCTGGTTCCACATAACAGGAGCCTGATAGCTGAAAGCTCTGCCTCCTGTTCTACTTTTAGAGAACCTAGGAACCTCCAGCAGGATTTTGAATTAGTGAAGTTAGTTAGTTAAGTTCAGTTTATTTCAGTCATCTTTTTACAGGAAAACGCAAGAAGCATAATTCTTACACTTAAAACAATACATTGACTGAAAGGGTATAGGCAGAAGTTTAGCACTTGTATCGCCCACCCCGAGCAACATAATTATTTCCATGACAGCAACAAAATATATTTTCAAAAAGAAAAGAACTAAAGAACTACAACTGATCTAGTTCATCCAGCGATTGATTCTTCTTCTCCTGATTTTTTTTTTTTTTTTTAAATTTCACCTCTCAGCGTGTCTTACCCTCACACATCCCGCACCCACACACTATTCTATGTTCAAAACACATCCAATTTTTCACACCCACACACAAACACACACGCTCAGCCATAATTTGATTACACTCGTTTTTGTACTTTATAAGTTTTCCAGGGTATCTTAGTTTAAACAGTAACTTTATATTTATTTAGAATACTGGCCTTATACATTTTTTTAAAAGTATGAATATTTCTGGAGCCCTTTACTGTATCGTCCAGATCATTCCATAAATTGACATCTCTAAACGAAACGCATCGACTTTTCAAGCTGGTCCTCACTGAAGCTGTTTTGAAAATCATGTCCCCTCTCAAACTGTACTGTCTCTCTCTGGGTTTGAACAAGACTTGGATATAGTGAGGGAGCATATTGTTATGAGCCTTATACATGACTAAAGCAGATTGACAATGTCCTGAAATTTAAAGGTGCATTAAGGAGTTTGTACATTTTATGCGAAACAGCGCCCCCTGCAGGCCTTGGGCGTAATGCAGCTTAGTGAAAAACTCGTCCCTGTGGCTCACGTGCACGGAAGAGGAGGACTCCGTCTTCGCTCGTTTAGAAGCGCTCAAGTAAGATTTCAGTTTCTTTTACCTGGTGGAGTCTGTGCTGGAGCTGTGGCAGTGCTAGAAGCCAGTCTGTTCTTACTTTCTGGAAGATCCTGCTCAGTTGTTGCTCACTAAGCATGTGGCGGAGCAATGGCGGACAAAGCGAAACTGAACAAGCCGGAGCGAGCATTACGTCATTCCTTTCAAATTCTCCCCAAAAAAATTCTGGTGCCGGACCGGCACTGCAACTTTCAAGTGACAATGTAGCGCTGTTAGAGGTACTTGTAATGAATATGTCAGGGCACATTGTACACATCATTAAAAATGTGGAACATATTTATGGTGGAAAATAAGTATTTTTAAGGTTGTAAAACTCCTTAATGCACCTTTAAGACACTTTAATTGTATGAAAAGATCATTGGTTGGAGTGTAATAGTCTACCTGAGTTACAATTCTTATTGCCTTCTTTTGAAGTTAAAAAATTGAATTCATGTATGTCTTACAATTATTCCCCCAGGTTTCCACACAGTAATTAAGGTACGGGAGGGTCAGAGAGTTGTATAGTAATTTAAGAGCACTTTTATTCACAGAGTGTTTAATTCTATGCAATATGGCAATTGTTTTAGATACTTTTGTCTTGATTGTATTAAAGGTGTAATACAACATTTTGAGTTCCGGGTGGATCACCTAAATAATTGGTGGGTCTGTTTGTCAATCATTCTGACGAGCTGCTTTCGTAAGGCGGTTCTACGTGCTTGCGCCCAATCAGCTTCTCCCTTTTGCGCATGTGCATTCAGAGTGTTTATGTAGCCGGTGAGCTTCTGAGCTAGTACTTACCGATGGCGAGTCTGACATAATGTAACTGTTTCGGAAAAAAAAGCTTTATTTATGAGCGAGGCGGATCGCAGAAACTGTAAACAGAGCCGTGCACGCCGGAGAAGATAAGATCGCGCTCGTACACTTCCGCGTTTCCTGGGAGAAGCAGGAGAGCCGGGCAGATGGTCTGGCGCATGGCGTTGTTCAAAAAGTGAGTAACAGACGTGGGGCTTCGTCTTTTCAAGAAAATCGTGTATTAGACCTTTAATGTGCATTTTCCAGCCTAATTTATTATCTAGTACAAAGCTACTCAAGAGGCGGCCCGAGCTCTTATTTTGTGGCCCCCGACATGCCTGGTTATGAACGTGAAATTATTTTTAGAGGTAAATGTAAAGCAGATGCTCAACACATACAGTAGGTGGCGGTATGCACCTGAGCTGTTGGTTGCCACGCGCCATTATTCCAAAGAAGAAGAAGGTCATAGTGCGGGAGTGTGAGTTGGCAGCACGGCAGCTAATGATGACGACCAAAAAAAGGAAAGTGGACGATGAAAACAGGGTTTTCAACCCTGCATGGGAAATGGAGTTTGCTTTTGTGGAGATACATGGGAAGCCGATGTGTCTCATTTGTTAAAAAACAATTGCTGTGCCAAAACGAGCGAATCTGCAACGGCACCACGAACAGCTTCACCCGGGCTTCAAAGATGCTTATCCGCCTGACAGCGGTCTCCGGAGGAACAAACTCCAAATGTTGCGAGGTGGGTTTCAAGCCCAGAAGTCCATGTTTCGCAGTGTTGTTAAAAGCAGTGACAACATCACAGAGGCCTCTTTCAAAATCGCCTGGAATATCGCAAAAGCCAAGAAGCCTGCTACAGAGGGGGCATTTCTCAAGAATACATTTGTGGACTGTGCAGAATCATTATTTTTGGATTTCAAGAACAAGGACGACGTCATCAGACAGATCTCGAAGCTGCAGTTGTCTGATTCAACCGTGACCAGGAGAGTTGAGGTGATTTCAGACGATCTCTTCATACAGTTACTAAAAGACATTGAAAGTGCAGAGTACTTTAGTTTAGCACTGGATGAATCCACCGACTGTGCAGACACTGCGCAGCTCATAGTGTGGGTGCGCTTTCTGAAAGGGCACAGATTTGCAGAGGAAATGCTGGCCTTGCTGCCACTAACAGGCCAAACGTGGTGAGAGGACATTCACTCTGCGCTGATGACATTTTTTCATGGACCTGGAATAAACATCAACCTGAAAAAGCTGGTTTCTGTGACTACTGATGGGGCCCCGTCCATGGTAGGAAAGGAGAAAGGATTAATTGCTTTGCTCAGGAATGATTCTCAAATGCCGAACTTCTTCTCGTATCACTGCATTTTGCATCAAGAGCAGCTGTGCAGCAAGCTGAGAGGCGGAGAGCTCAAAGTGACAATGGACTCTGTGACACGAACAGTCAACTTTATTCTTGCACATGCATTGAAACACAGGCAGTTCCGTTCATTGGTGGAAGAGTTTCAAAGTGCATACCCTGACTTGGCAATGCACGCTGAGGTCAGGTGGCTAAGTCGAGGAAAGGTTCTCGATCGTTTCATGGAACTGCTGCCAGCTGTGCGCATATTTCTGGAGGAGAAAGGCCGACATGATTTACTGGCAGCCCTGGAAGATGACTCTTTCATCCACAACGCGGCTTTTCTGACTGATATAACGCGTCATTTGAATTCTCTCAATGTTAAGCTTCAAGGAAAACAAAAGATTCTACCTATAATGATGAATGATGTGGCTGCATTTGAATCTAAATTGAGCCTGTTTGAGCACCAGATTGAGGCTGGAAATTTCACACACTTTCCCGTTCTGTCCCAAATGTCACAGCCAGGTTCATTTTCACCCACCCCGTTCTGTGCCTACCTCACAGAATTAAAACAGGAATTTTCCTCTCGGTTCACAGACATTAAGTCCTTGAAACCTGTGCTGGCATTCACAGAGAATCCATTTGCTTGCAATGTACAGGAGACTTCAGCTGTTGTGACACCTGAGCCATTTGGAGTGGAAAGAGCTGTGTTTGAGAAGCAACTCATAGAACTGCAGCACAACAACATCCTCAAACAAAGACACAAGGAGGAGAGCATTAACACGTTCTGGATATCCTATGTTCCAAAGAACACCTACCCTGCATTAACCCAGTGTGCTGAGAAAATCCTGACCTGCTTTGGATCTACTTACGTGTGTGAAAGCGCCTTCTCTGTCATGGGAATCATAAAATCAAAGCAGCGTTCCTGTCTGACTGACAGACATTTGGCAGACTGTCTCAGAGCAGCTACAACTGAGCAACAGCCAGACCTGAAAACACTTGTGAAAAGAATGCAGACCCAGAGCTCTCACTAGAAAAAAGAAAGATGCTATTGTTGTTTTATTTGTGTTGTTACACATTGAAAGAATGCAGATCCAGAGCTCTCACTAGAAAAAACAAAGATGTTATTGTTGTTTTATTTGTGTTGTTCCACATTGAACGATGTTCTGACAACCTGTCTCAGAGCAACAGCCAGATCTGAAAGCACTTGAGAATAGAATGCAGATCCAGAGCTCTCACTATAAAAAAGAAAAATATATTGTTGTTGTTTTGTTTGTGTTGTTCCACACTGAACGATGCTCTGGAAACATTGTTAATGTAATCATTGTTAAGTTATTCAGTGGAAATGGAACGTCAGCTGGAGGACACTTGACCTCGTTGGAAACATAGGCACTACCCTATATTTGTTACTCAAATTGAGGATATTGGTTAAACATTCCATGATGATTTGAAATGCATTAAAATGATGAAGAAGACATGATATTGAACAGCAGTAGTAAAAACTGTGAATAAAGTGTTACAAATATATGTGAACAATAATTTGTGGTCCTTTGCCTCTGTTGTGGTTTACATGTGGCCCTCCGGGCCTCTAAAGTTGAGTACCCCTGATGTAGTATTACTCCTAAAAATTTTGTGGAGTCAACCCTTTCAATCTCTACACTGCCAGTTTTAATGCAACACTGTTTGTTAATTTTTCTGTTGCCAAAAATTATGTATTTAGAACTTTAGAATTGGAATTAAGAATTAAATCGCTGGAGGAGGCTTATCATGTCTCCCCACAAGAGAACATACTGAAGGATATAAGGAAAGCTAAACTTGAACTGAATGAAATTCTAGATAAAAAAACTCAATTCCTGATCCAACGACTCCGTTTAGAGAACTTTGAGCATAGTAATAAATCTGGAAGATTCCTGGCGAATCAATTAAAAACAAACAAGGAGAAAAACACAATTTCAGCTGTTAAAGACTCAGAAGGAAACATCAGCCATGACCCAGACAAGATCAATATCTTTAGAGATTTCTATCAAGGATCATACCGATCACAAATAGACACAACAGATGAGGAAATTAATACTTTTTTTAATGATATTAACCTTCCAAAATTGAAAGATGAAAATAGAATAGTGTTGGATTCTCCTCTTTCACTGGATGAACTCCATAAATCTCTGCAGGATATGCCCAACAATAAAGCTCCAGGTCCAGATGGCTATCCAGCAGAATTCTATAAAGAATTCTGGACCATGTTGGCTCCCACTTTTCATAAAATGGTAATGGAAATAAAAAATAAACGAACAGTACCCTCAAATATGAACTTAGCCAAAATAACTTTAATACTTAAACCAGGGAAAGACCCCACACTTCCGTCCAGTTATCGTCCTATTTCATTAATAAATGTAGATCTCAAAATAATCAGCAAAGCCCTATCCAGAAGAATAGAAAAGGTAACCCCGCTCATAATACATCCTGACCAAACAGGATTCATTAAAGGTAGACACTCATCCAATAACATGCGCAGATTAATTAATATAATAGATTACAATACATAATCTAGAATCCATAATTATCTCTTTAGATGCTGAAAAAGCTTTTGATCGAGTAAATTGGAAATTTCTATTTGGAATATTAACCAAATTTGGGTTTGGAACGTCTTTCATAGATTGGATTAAAATCTTATATAACGACCCAGCTGCATGTGTGAAGACTAACGAGCAGACTTCTCCAAGCTTCTGTCTGCAGCGAGGAACCAGACAGGGCTGTCCACTCTCTCCCTCACTGTTTGCCATCTTTATCGAACCTCTGGCAGCTGCTATAAGACAAAATAAAGACATCAGAGGGATCCTGGCTAACAATAAGATAGAACATAAAATAAGTCTTTATGCAGATGATGTATTGCTTTTCCTGCAGAACTCTCCATCTTCTATCTCCCAGACAATCACACTTATTGACAAATTTTCACTAATATCTGACTATTCTATCAACTGGTCTAAGACTACAGCCATGCCTATAAACTGTGATTTACAAAGTATACCCAATGCTACAATCCAGTCTGGAAACATTAGATATTTAGGCATAAACATTTCTCCAAGGATATCAGAACTTTTAAAACTAAATTACGTTCCGTTACTGAAATCAACAGAGGATGACCTCTTACGGTGGAGACGCTTACCTATATCTCTTATGGGGAGGGTTGCCACCATTAAAATGATGACTTTACCTAAGGTTAACTATTTATTTTCAATGATACCAACCAAACCATCGTCTGGCTGGTTCAAATCACTGGACTCATACATATCTAAATTTCTCTGGAAAAATAAACCATCACGTATCAGTTTAAAGACGCTACAACAGACTAAAGACAGAGGTGGACTAGACTTGCCTAACTTCAGTAATTACTTTATAGCCAGCAAGCTGCAATATATCTCCAAATGGCTTAAACCGAACAATTTAGATGAGCCATGACTGGATGTAGAGCAAGCATTATGTGAGGATCTAGTTATCTCTGACCTGCCATTCATCAGTCCCACCATCAAATCCCATCGGTGTTTTAAAAGTGTCAACATCAGTTCTTCTTTAATGGCTTGGTGGGACTTTCTAAAGCTAACCAAATCTTCTCTGATCCCGTGTAAACTCACACCCATCTGGAACAACCCGGACATCCTGCAAAACAAAAAGATGATAAACTTCACTCAGTGGAGAAATAAAGGAATCAGCCAGCTTGAACATATCATTGAAAATGGCAACTTTCTATCATTCAATACTCTCATCTCACAATATGGAATCAGCAGCACAGCATTTTTAGAATATCATCAACTTAAATCTGTCATAGGCAAAAAGTATACCTTTAATCAATTGCAGGGACAGCTACCTCTCGGGGTCGAAGAATTCTTAAACCTCAGTTCCCCAAAGTTGCTATCAAAGATATATAAAATATTATCAAAGGTAGAAGATGAAATCTTCCTTCCGACCTTAAAATGGGAGGCTGACTTATCTAACAACTTTGACCAAAATGCGTGGTCACAAATATGTTTAAATACTTTCAAAATGACAAAGTATTCAAATATACAACTAATACAATTCAAAATTCTGCATAGAATTCATTACACAGGACGAAGGATGTTCCAGATGGGTCTATCACAATCTGATATCTGTTCACATTGCAATGATAACATGACTGACAACTACCTCC
>NW_021941364.1:0-7500 GCF_902148845.1 Salarias fasciatus
TAGTAAAGCTAGTAAAGCTAGTGAAGCTAGTAAAGCTAGTGAAGCTGGTAAAGCTAGTGAAGCTAGTAAAGCTAGTAAAGCTAGTAAAGCTAGTGAAGCTAGTAAAGCTAGTGAAGCTAGTAAAGCTAGTGAAGCTAGTGAAGCTGGTGTGTTAGAGTGCGATATCTGTCGTTATGTTACAATAGACAATCTTTGTACGATGTGTTCTGATTGGTTCTGCTTTCCGTTTTGTCACTGAAAAATAAAAAGGAGTGACACCTCCTCTTGTAGAGGAGAGAGCGCGAGTGAGTGCGCTGTGCTGAGAAGAAGGAAGCATGTCTCCGTGTGATTTTATTTTCTAGTAAGTGTAGAAGGCAGATATGTCTACAACGGAGGGAGCGGCCGGAGGAGGTTCCCGGGCAGCACGAGGGACTGCCGCTACAGAAGATTCAACAGGTTATGGGCCCAGACACGCTGCAAGTGCGTACGTACATGGACGCGGGCCACCGCCGCGTTTCGATGGAGATGAAGCCAGATACCACATATGGGAAGCAAGATTCTTGGCCTACCTGAAAACCATAGGCCTCAAAGAAACAATCCTCGGAAGAGATGCACGTGACGTCGATGCTGTGGAGATCGGTAGGAGAAACGAACTTGCATATGCAGAACTGTGTGGTTGCTTGGATGACAAGACGCTAATGCTAATCCTGTATGAAGCGCCAGATGATGGGAAGAAAAGTCTGGAAATACTAAGGCGCCATTTTGAGTCTGAAGAAAAACCACGGATTGTTGGCTTATATACAGAGTTAACCAATGTGCAGATGGCTGATGGTGAAGAGCTTGCTGACTACTTGACAAGAGTTGAGAAGATAGTCGCAGCCTTAAACAGAGCAAAGGAGACGCTCAGTGATGCACTTCTGGTGGCGATGGTCTTGAAAGGCCTGACGGATGTATATAATCCATTTTCGGTGCATGTGACGCAGACCAGAGAAGTCATAACCTTCACAGAGTTCAAAACAAGGCTGAGAAGTTTTGAATGCTCACTCCGCTACCGTAACAGGCCACGAGCTGATGAAGTGATGATAACAAAACACAAAGAGTCTCGACCGAAAGATAAAGAAGAAAAATTCTTCAGTGGAGAATGCTTCATTTGTGAGAAAGTGGGGCATAGAGCAAGAGACTGTAGGAACAAGGAGAAGAAAACACAAAGAAACTACAAGCGAGCAAACAACTATGCACAAGGCAGAAACAAGACAGCAACCATCTCAGAGAAGGAGCAAAGCTGCACACAAAAGCACGTGGAAGAGGACCACGAAACATTCATCCTCAAAGTGAATGATTATGGGCATCAGTCCGCACAGCAGAAGGGTCTTCTCGTCGACAGCGGTGCATCTGCTCACATTGTGACCGACGAAAGTGCTTTTGTCAAGTTTGATGATTCATTCCATCCAAAGAACCATGTGATGGAGCTGGCAGATGGTACAAGGAAAACTGGAAGCGTGCTGAAGAAGGGCAACGCACAGATCAAGTTGGTCGACAGCAAGGGAAGAGAGGTGAACGTCACACTCTCCGGTGCCCTGCTGATTCCAGAATATCCACAGAACATCTTGTCTGTGGAAGCAGCAACTTCAAGAGGAGCGAAGTTCAGCTTTGAGAAGAACAACAACAAGATGATTCTTCCTGATGGCACAACGTGTGACATGAAGGTAAAAGGGAGACTCTATTACCTGGACACTGTGGAAAAACAAGAAGAAAAATGTGATGATATCTGTAATGTGTCTTTTGATCTCAAAACGTGGCATGAGATAATGGGTCATTGCAACTATGGTGATGTACTTAAACTTGAGTCAGTTGTGGATGGCATGAAAATCACAGAAAAAGCAAAGAAACCAAGTCAGTGTGAGATTTGTCTGCAGGGAAAGTTTGCTCAAACCAGAAACAGAGAAGGAGATGTGAGAGCTAAAACTCCATTAGAGCTGGTGCACACAGACCTGGGAGGTCCAATAGCTCCAGAGTCATTTGAGGGGTATAAATATGCCATCACTTTCACTGATGATTTTTCTGGTGCTGTTTATGTTTACTTTCTGAGAAACAAAAACAAAGCAGTTGAAGCTACAAAGCAGTTTCTTGCAGACATAACACCTTATGGTAAAGTAAAACGTCTCAGATCAGACAATGGGACAGAGTTTGTTTCTGAAGAGTACCAGTCACTTCTGCGAGACAATGCCATAAAACATGAGAGGTCAGCTCCATACTCCCCCCATCAAAATGGGACAGCGGAGAGGAACTGGCGCACACTGTTCGAAATGGTCAGATGCATGCTGATGGAGTCAGGTTTGCCGAAGGAGTTGTGGCCATATGCAGCCAGGATGGCTACAGTTATCAGGAACAGGTGCTACTGTAAAAGAACCGGGGAGACTCCATACTCCCTATTCACCGGTAAGAGGCCGGATCTGTCCAAAATGAGAAAGTTTGGTTCAGAGTGCATTGTATATGAGCAAAACAAGAAGAAGTTGGATCCAAAGGGCAAAAAGGGAATTTTTGTTGGTTTTGATCGACATTCCCCAGCTAATTTGGTGTTTTTCCCAGAGACCAACAAAGTGCAAAAACACAGATTGGTGCATTTTATCACAAAACAAGTGACAGAGAGTCACACACAGACTGACACGGGACAAATGAGGGACTACTTCACTGAGTGGGTAACGACACCAGCTGAAGTGTTTCATCCACAAACAGAACAGACAGACACTGACAACAACCAAGAGTCAGACCAAGGTACTGACAAACAAGCGACCCGCATGTCAGACAGAAATAAAATGAGACCAAAGTACTTGGATGACTACGAATGTGCAATCCAGAGTAACGAACTGACCATTGACTACTGTTATCGAGCAACAGTGGGGTTACCGCAGACATATGAAGAGGCCATAACATCTGTTAAAGCAGATAAGTGGAGAAAAGCAATGAAAGAAGAAATGGTTTCATTCAGAGAAAATGACACCTTCACCATTGTACCGTTACCAGAGGGTAGACAAACAGTGGGGGGAAGGTGGGTTTTTGCTCTCAAAGAGGATGAGAAAGGAAATGAAACATACAAGGCGAGATATGTAGCAAAGGGTTACACACAGGTTGAAGGACTGGACTACTCTGAAACATTTTCTCCGACTGCTAACTTAACGTCACTACGAGTACTGATGCAACTAGCAGCTCAGCATGACTTGAAGTTACATCAGATGGATGTTAAGGCCGCATACCTACACGCACCCATTGACTTTGAAATATACATGGAACAGCCAGAGGGTTTTCAAATGAAGTCAGAGAATGGGGAAAAGTTGGTGTGTAAACTGAACAAATCAATTTATGGATTGAAACAGTCGGGAAGAAACTGGAACATGATGCTTCATGATTTCTTGCTTGAAAATGAGTTTGTGCAAAGTCAAACAGATAACTGTATCTACACCAAACCGTCAGACAAAGGAAAAGTGATTTTGTTGGTATGGGTGGATGATATAGTGGTGGCTGCAAACAATGAAGAATCCCTGAATGAAGTCAAGAAAAACTTGAAAAATCATTTCAAAATGAAAGACCTGGGACAGCTCTCCCACTTCATTGGGATTGATTTCAACCAAACAGCAGATGAAGTCAAAATGAACCAAACCAGGTACATTAACAAGATCCTGGAAAGATTTGGCATGTCTGAATGTAAGAGTAGAGCGACACCTAGTGAAGCAAAATGTGATTTCACTCCAGAAGGAGACCAAACTGATCAAAGAAAGTACAGGGAAATGGTTGGCAGCCTGATCTACATCATGACCTGTACTAGACCAGATATAAGCTGGACTGTGAGTAAACTGTCTCAATATATGTCAGATCCGAGAGAAAAGCATATGACAGCCGTGAAACATGTGTACAGATACTTACAGGGAACCAAAGATTTTGAGCTGTGTTATAAGAAAAATAACACCAAGCTGGAACTGATGGGTTATTCAGATGCCGACTGGGCGAATGACACAGATGACAGAAAGAGCACTACAGGCTACTGTTTCAGCCTGTGCAAGGATGGTGCTATCGTTTCATGGAAAACCAAAAAGCAGCAAACTGTGGCACTGTCAACGTGCGAGGCAGAGTACATGGCATTGGCTGGTTCTATCCAAGAAGCTCTCTACCTCACACAGTTGCTGAAGGACATGGACAATAGTTTCCAAGTCACACCAGCAAAGATTTTCGAGGACAACCAGGGGACAATACGTCTGGCGAAAAATCCTGTCAATCGCCAGAGGAGCAAGCATGTGGACATTAAGTACCACTTCATCAGGTCAAATGTGCTGCATGGTGACATTGTCCTTGAATACTGTCCAACAGAAAACATGGTGGCAGACGTGTTCACGAAGTCTGCTACAAGGGCAAAGATTGAAAAGTTCTATTCATACATGTTTGGCATGTAATGTTGTGTTAGAGAAACGTGACAGTATCGAGTGGGGGTGTTAGAGTGCGATATCTGTCGTTATGTTACAATAGACAATCTTTGTACGATGTGTTCTGATTGGTTCTGCTTTCCGTTTTGTCACTGAAAAATAAAAAGGAGTGACACCTCCTCTTGTAGAGGAGAGAGCGCGAGTGAGTGCGCTGTGCTGAGAAGAAGGAAGCATGTCTCCGTGTGAGTTTATTTTCTAGTAAGTGTAGAAGGCAGATATGTCTACAACGGAGGGAGCGGCCGGAGGAGGTTCCCGGGCAGCACGAGGGACTGCCGCTACAGAAGATTCAACATGGTGAAGCTGGTGAAGCTAGTGAAGCTGGTGAAGCTAGTGAAGCTAGTGAAGCTAGTGAAGCTGGTGAAGCTGGTGAAGCTGGTCTGGAGCTGCAGAGCGTCTTAAACCACGAAACAGCAGCTTTCAGCTGAAACTGGGCCTGAGAAGTAAAAGAAGTCACATGATTCTCTGGAGCCCCTCCCGCTTCCTGTAGGCTCATCTGGATCTGATCTTTATCTGATCTGGATCTGATGGAAACAGCAGACACACCCGTAGTTAGGAAGCAGCTGAAAGCAGATGGCGGTTTGGGCCCCGCCCACTCGGCTTGCCGCTGGTTGCCTGGTGACCGTGTTGTTGCGGCAGCGAAGCCTCGCTGCCCCGCGGCGGTGGCGGCGGCGGTCCCCTCCTTCCCCTGGGATCTGCTGTGGCGTCCCCCGTGCATCACGGCGTCGGTGAGGATTGGTTCTGAAGCTCTCCCGGTGAACGGTTAGGTGGATGAATCGGCGGAGGACCAGCGCTCGGCGGTGTCCGGTGGCAGCGCTGTTGCTCCCGTTCATTGGACCAATGGTGCGTTAGCCTAACGTTAGCACCGAGACTGCTGGGCTCTCGCGGTGAGCCCGGTCCACCCTGCCTTTCCTCCCCGCGTTCTCTCTCTCCCTCGCTTCTTGGTGCCAACTGTGGCGATTAGCGACACGGCGGGTATTAGCTTGGCAGGTGTTAGCCCCGGCGGGTGTTAGCCTTGGCGGGTGTTAGCTTTGGTGGGTGTTAGCCTTGGCGGGTGTTAGCTGTGGCGGGTGTTAGCCTCGGCGAGTGTTAGCTTCAATAGTATGTGTCTGCAGCTGGATGCTGCACGAATACTACCCGCAGGAATACGACCCGACACTTCCAGCATCTAAAAATGAACTAATTCATGTTCATTTGTTACTTTTGTTAGCACTCAATAAAAACCGCTTCTTAACCATCTATCACAAGTCACTGCTGCTCCAAAACTAAACAACATTCTTGAACCTTGGTGAAGCGGCAGCGTCCTGTGACATGCGCACAAAGTCTCTGGAGGACCTTCCAGTCTTCCTCTGCAGCAGCTTCAGCGCCGAGCAGAGAGTTTTATCTGCTGATCTCTGCTCAGATAAAGTCCCAACATCTCCATGATACCTGCTGAAGGAGCGGCTGCTCCCCTGGTCGGAGCGCCGCCGAGCGCCACGTCTCGGTGTGAGCTCTGCTCCATGCTGCTGTTTTGAGTTAACTGGTGCCCGTGTTAACTGGTGACCAATAGACTGAAACTTGTAGTGGTTCTGGTGAACATCGGTTATCGACAGTTCCAGTGAGTGTGTACGTTTAAAGTCTTTTGTGAGTCTTACTTTAACATCTGCCGTTATCAGCAGGTGTTCACACAGACCTCCGCTGTCACTTGTTAACACGGGAACCAGTTAATCCATAACACCAGCCGGACGATCGCTCGTATTCTGCCACGGAGCTCTTTGAACAACTCGCTGTTTCACAGTTTGCTTCCATCTCTCCTCTCCAGTGTTTGTTCTCTCAGGGTTTTTATTAAAAAAGTGTTTTTCAACCACTGTCGTTGTTTTTGACGGTCCTGCTTCCCGTTTACTGCGCACGTCATCACGTCATTACGTACGGGGATCCCCCGTTTAATCCGCAACGCTGCCCCATCCCCACTGCCCTCCACTGTGCCGTAAAACCGGACTTTTCAAATGAGCGTGAACGTGAACTGCGTGTGCCACTCATTCTTGCCAAAGTGAGCGGCGCTTTCGTTCACGTTCGTATGAAAACCGCTCAGTTCGCAGTTCACCGTAAATATGAACGTGTTCAGTGAAAGCCGTTCATTGAACTCCTACATGCACAACACTGCCGGAGACTGCACGAATACGCCCCGCACGAATACGGTCCTACTGCAATTTACGTTTTAACTTAGGTTAGGGCGTATTCGTGCAGGCTCCGGTAGGCGGCGCTCTCTTTAGAAAGTGGTCTAAACTTGCCGGAAGTGTAGGGTCGTATTCATGCGGCAGCATCCGGCTGCAGCCATACCCTTCTCGTTAGCTTTGGTGGATGTTAGCCTTGGCGGGTGTTAGCTTCAGCCGCTGTCGGCGGAGGCGTTGGCTCATCCGTGGCGATCCTGTCCATTAGTGACACGGTTCAAATCCCCCACAGGGTGTTTGGACTCTCTGGGTTCAGGATGAGGATCAGGATCAGCAGAACCTGAACAGAGACGTCCTCATCAACCTGCTGCTCTCCGTGTCTGCAGAACGAGACAAGAGACCATGGAGGACCTGCAGCAGGTGGCGAGGGTGGCAGAGCACAACCCCGCCCCCCGAGAGACGTGTCTCCTGAAGGAGACTGCTGGACGCCCCCGTCCATCTGTTCCTGCAGGTGAGTCGACCCCCTCCTGGACTCTGAAGCCGTTTCCAGATGCTCGACGCTCCAGGGGTCAAACAGAGCAGACGCCAGATGTTGATGACTGGACAGCTGTGAAGCAGCTCCCCCCCCCCCGGGTTCTGAGCTCCAGCAGAATGGCTCGATGTTTGTGTGTGTGTGTGTGCGTGCGTGCGTGCGTGCGTGCGTGCGTGCGTGCGTGCGTGTGTGTGTGTTTTCACGGCCGTGTTGATTGAAATGATTACAGGCAGACGCCTGCAGCAGGGGGCTAAAGCCTCCTGGCAGCGTTATCTTGCAGTCGCTAGCTGGCAGCCTCTGACTAGCGGCCGCTCACTAGCAGCTGTTCGCTAGCAGCTGCTCTAGCAGTCGTTAGTTAGCAGCCGCT
>NW_021941364.1:12500-20000 GCF_902148845.1 Salarias fasciatus
GGACCGTCCCCCCTCAGACCGTCCCCCCTCAGTCAG
Source organism: Salarias fasciatus (assembly GCF_902148845.1). Lineage (NCBI taxonomy): Eukaryota > Metazoa > Chordata > Actinopteri > Blenniiformes > Blenniidae > Salarias > Salarias fasciatus. Next base: position 12,537 of record NW_021941364.1, read on the forward strand.
TCACCCCTCAGTCAGTCCCCCCTCAGTCAGTTCCCCAGTGGGACCGTCCCCCCTCAGACCGTCCCCCCTCAGACCGTCCCCCCTCAGTCAGTCCCCCACGGTGCTCAGCCCAGGTTCCCGTCCCGTCCTGATGTCTTCCTGCTCCAGTTCCTGTCAGACTGTGTGGACGAGCGTCTCCGTCCGTTCTGTCTTCGTGTCTGCGGCGGTAAACGGCCGCGACTCGGCGTTCCGACGCCGATGGAGGAGTTTTAATGAAAAGCAGGAGAAAGAAAAGCAGACGAGACGCAGTGAGACCAGGTCCTGGTTTATTCCCCTGCTCGGGTTGTCCTGGTTCTGTTCTATCAGAGCGTATGAGTTATCTAGAACTGGGTTACACACAGAACCTGCTAAACGTTCCTCTATCCGATCTGAGCCGTGTGGCGGAACGTCCAGAGACGGTCCGCAGACCGGGCCGGTTCTGGATCCGCCAGCTGGAACGGCATCGGGTTCATGGTACAAAACGGCGCCTCATTCAACTGAGGTTCTCTACAAAAATACATCTAGAACAGGCGGTTCTCCTAAAGCACACCGTTTATCACAGGAATAAATGAAGCCGCTTCAGGGTTCAGGAACTAGAACCGGGCTCCGGGGGTCGTCCTGCAGGCCGTCACCGTGGCGACAAGCCTGACCTGGAGGAGGTGGTCTGGAAACAGCAGGTTCTACTGAAGACGAGGAGAACCACAGGAACCCAACTGTTCTAAGACCTGTAAGGTCCTGGAGAACTAGAGGAACCGGGGTTTGGGAGACCGGCAGAACCCTCTGGCTGCTTGTGGTTCTGAAGGTTCTGGTTGAGGATGGAAGAAGCCTCTGTTTGGAATCCCTGGACTGTCTGGTCTTCGCTGCTCCCTGAGATTCAGCTGCTCTGATTCCCTGGAGGATGAAACCCCGCCCACCACACGCCCCGCCCACCTCAAGCCCCTCCCACATCCAACCCGTCCTGTTCTAGGTTGAACAGCTGTCCTCCTCCCAGACAGCTGAGGTCTTGTCCACTGGGCTGCAGCAGAGGGGGACGGAGTCCTCCGGTCTGAATCCACCGGTCCGGGTTCTGGACGGAACATGTTCTCCTGACGCCGGACGGCTCGTCACATACACAGGGAGAACATGAGGATCCTCAGACAGAACTCACACTGCTCAGCAGAAAGACAACGTCATGACTCCCTTTAAGAAAAGAACATCTGTTTCCATGGAAACAGCAGAAACACTTGAACACATGTAGTTCTCCTGTTGCTCCACTAGTTGGTGCTGTTGGGTGTTTTAGTAACAAAACCACAGAGAACAACACACTCTAAACATTAACCTCCAGAACCAGGAGAATGTGGACCAGGACCAGGACCAGAACCAGGACCAGGAGAATGTGGACCAGGACCAGGACCAGAACCAGGAGAATGTGGACTGGGAGTTCAGTGACGGGTTCTGTGTTCTGTCAGTCTGACTGTCGGTGTGAACGGACTGTGATTCTGTGAGTTTGGGACGGAGACGTTTTGACCCTCTGAAGCGACTCTTGGAACCAGACAGAACCAGACAGAACCAGACAGAACCAGACAGAACCAGACAGAACCAGAGAGAACCAGACAGAACCAGAGAGAACCGCTCAGGCAGAACAGCAGGAATGATGGAGGAGGAGCTACAGACTGACGGAACCTCCGGAACGTAGCAGGAGAACTTCTCCTCTAAAGTCACCGGGATTCCGCCAGGCCTCGCAGGCAGCTGATTGGTTTAAAATGCGGCTGATTGGTGTTAAGGGGGAACCGGGCCAGCTGCGTTCCACCGCCGCTGCCGCCGCCGCCGCCGCCACCGCCGCCGCCGCCGCCGCCGCCGCCGCCGCCGCCGCTGCTGCCGCTGCCGCCGCTACCGCCACCGCCACCACACACCTGAGGCTCATTATTGGCGGCTGATGAAGATAATTGCCGTCGTTCTTCTCCCTCTGCTGTTCTCCTGAAGCCTTCCTGGAACTGTTCTGCTCGTTTGATCCAGAACAGCCGGACTCCTCAGAACAGCATCTGCAGCGGGACGACGGGCGGGTGGGGGCCGGGGTGCGGGTGGGGGCGGGGTGGGTGGGCGGGTGAGGGTGGGGGCCGGGGTGCGGGTGGGGGCGGGGGGCGGGTGCGGGTGGGGGCCGGGGTAGAGCGAGGCAGAGGGGGAGGGGCTCTGCACCGGGTGGAAGGAGAGCGGGAACGGACCGGGCGCCTCCAGGACGGAGATGGGCGGAGACGAATAGAAAGGCGGAGGGAGAGGAGGGGGAGGGGCCGGCAGAGGAGAGAGATGAGGGAGAAGGAGGGCAGGAGGGGGGGTAGGACGCCACGGGACGGGGGACGGCGGCGGCAGGAGGGACAGGTGGTGCTGGACGATGGCGTGATGGATGGAGAAAGAGGAGGAGGAGGAGGAGAGGAGCAGAGGAGGGTGGAGCGAGACGCAGGGTGGAGGGAGGCGGCGGGGGACAGGACGGTCTCCGTCCGTCCTCCTCACCCACTCCTGCTTCTCCCGGCGGGGGTCCTCCTCCGTCGCCGGAGCGCCGCCGTCCGTGACCCCGCCCACTCGTCCATCACGGCGGTCCGCTCCGCCGCCGCTCCGGGAGACGCAGACGTCTCCCAGTCGCTGGCCTCGTCCGTCCTCGCCGCAGCGGCGGCGTTTGGTATCGGCCTGTCCGCCGTCGAGCTCGTCTTCACGTCGGTTGTGCGTCGTCCCGCGGCGGCGGTCGGACCGGCTGTCCGTAGTGCTACACGTGAAGAAGTCTGCAGAAGCCCCGCCTCCTGCCGGCCCCGCGCCCCGGGTGCCGTGAAGGTCACGGCGGTGACCCGGATCCTCGTGGTCGCCGCTGGCGCAGGTTGTGCCAGGGCGTGGCTGATTGTGCCTGCGGTGGTGGTCCCCGGGACCGGGGTCGTCCACTGCGGTGGTCATGTGACCGTCCTCCCCTCCGAAGCTGCAGCCGCCGGTGGCGCGCTCGCCGCCGGTGGCGCGCTCACCACCGGTGGCGCGCTCGCCGCCGTGGTTCAAGTCGCGCTCGCCGCCGGTGGCGCGCTCGCCGCCGTGGTTCGAGTCGCGCTCGCCGCCGGTGGCGCGCTCGCCGCCGGTGGCGCACTCGCCGCCGGTGGCGCGCTCGCCGCCGTGGTTCGAGTCGCGCTCGCCGCCGCGGCAGCAGACCTGGCAGCTGAACGTTCCGTCCCCGGGATCTGCGGCGCGACTCGGACTGTGCGCGGTTCTGCAGGCAGTGGTTTGGTTCTCGTTGCCGCCCTCGCCGGTCCCGGTCTCCTGGACCTGGACCGGGTCTCTGAGTTCCTGAGGGCAGGTGTCTGTCGTCCAGAGGCCAGAGGTCCTCCGCGGGCCGACTCCTTCCTGCGGCGGCTCGGGCTCGCCGCCGACCCTCCGGTCCCGCCTCCGCCTCTTCCTCGGCGCCGAGCCGTCCTCCGGCGCGCCGCTCTTCCTCCTGGTGGCGGGAAGAGCGTCTGCAGAGGCCAATCGGATTCCAGGCTTTGGCTTCTGGCTGCTGTGTGAGGCGGCGTGGCGTTGGACCCGACACCGGATCGCCGGGTCTGAAGGGAGCAGGGAGGAGGACGTCTCCGTCGGCGTCCTGAGGAGCCGGTACCGGTTCCGTCCGCGGCCCTTCCTCCCTCCCCCCTCTGTCCCTGCCAGCCGGGCCGGGTGTGATTGCGGGAGAGCGTGGCTCCGGTGCGGGCGAGCCGGGGCCGGGGCTGATGGCCGGCCCCCCACAGAGGAGCGCGGGGGGCCGCCGGCCCCGCCCCCGGCCCCGCCCCCCCTCCGCCTGCACACACAGCTGGCTGCAGCGATTACAGCGATTGAGGGGGAGATTACCGAACAGCGCTGCCGTCTCCTGGTCTCTGGTCCCGTCCCTGTCCTCCCCCCCCCTCGTCCTCTGTCCTGTCTGTCCTGCCCCCCCCGCAGGCCGAGCTGCCGGTTGGCTGAACGGGCCGCTCTCCGGGCGCCGCCCCGCCGCTCTGAACACCTGATTCACGCAGAGAGCGCCGATTATCCTCCTTCGCCTTTCAGACGCTTTTCTATCCGTCGCTTCTCGTCTCTTCCTCCTCCCCCTCTTCCTCATTCCTCTCCCCACGCCTCCCCCCCTCCTCCTCCTCCTACTCCTCCTCTTCCTCCCTGTTTTCTGAAGGCCTAGCGTCGGCGCAGGGTGGCAGTCCGCGGAAACGGGAACGAATCGTAAAGCGCTTTCATGGAGGCAGCCGGCGCCGAGCGCCGCGGCGTTTCCTGCCTGTCCTCCTTCATCCTCCTCTCCTCTTTCATCTCCCTTCACCTCCCTTCCTCCCCCGGTATCCTCCTGCCTCTGCTGGCAGTGGGGCTGTTTGATCACGGGCGCCGCCGCCCCCCTCGCCGCCCCTCCCCCCCCCTTGGCCTTGTTGTGGGCTCTGAAGTCGTACAGCAGCGGGTTGACGCTGTAGGAGACGGACGGGGACGTCTTGGTGTGGCTGACCATCTCTGTGGGCCAGAGCAGGACCGTGCCGCCGTCCCGGCTGAGGACGGGACAGAACGGCTCCGTGGGACGGGCGGGGAGCGCCGGCGCCGCCCCCCCGGGCCGGGCCGCCGGGGACGACCCTGCGGACCGAGGGACTCTCGTTTCAGGCTGACTCGTCTCTTCTGCGCCGGCCCGATTGTTCCCGGCATCGTGAGTCTCCGGCGCGCTGTCGTCGCTCGCCGTATCTTGTGCCGCGACTCTGCTGACGGCGCCAGAAACGCGTCCCGGCGAGCTGCCGCCGAAATCAAGAGGAGCTCCGGTTTCAGTGTGCTCGGTCCCGCCGCCGCTGCAGGAGGAGGGCGGCGCTCCGGCGGCGCCGAGGCGGCAAGAGGCGGGCAGGGCGCCGAGCCCGGCCGGTCCCCCCAGTTCCACTGGTCCAACCCGTCCTACTGGTCCATCCAGTCCATACGGTCCCTCCGGTCCCTCCGGTCCTGCCAGTCCCTCCGGTCCGGCCGGTCCTGCCAGTCCCTCCAGTCCCTCCGGTCCTGCCAGTCCCTCCGGTCCGGCCGGTCCTGCCAGTCCCTCCGGTCCTGCCAGTCCCTCCAGTCCCTCCGGTCCTGCCAGTCCCTCCGGTCCCGCCGGTCCTGCCGGTCCCTCCGGTCCCGCCGGTCCTTCCCGGCTCGACACCCTGGCTCCGGCCTCAGAGTGCCGGATCACAGCTTCACAGTCCACTCCGCACCGGTCTCGGGGATCCCAGCGGTCTGCGGCCACCACGTGCACGTCTGTGGCGGAGAAGGCGGAGCCCAGCTGCCGAGGGCGGGCCCCGTCCCTTGGACCGCCGGACTCGCCGGAGCCCTGCCCCGCCTGGATGAAGACGGCGGCCGCCCGGTGCAGCAGGACGCAGGTCCTCTTCGGCAGCGAGAAGGACACGGGGCGGACCCGGACGGGGACGGGGACGGGGACGGGGACGGGGACGGGGACGGGGACGGGGACGGGGACGGGGACGGGGACTGGCCGGACGTCCGGGCCGCCACTGGCCCCACCGATGGAAGCGGAGCTCTGGCAGATGTCAGCCACAACGGTCTTGTTGAAGACGGAGGCCTCGGCGTCTGGCGGGACGCCGCCGGGGGTGACGGGACGCCGCAGGCAGCCGTGAGTCCAGGGCAAGTCGCCGTAGCGACCGGTCGGGCCGGGGGCGTCGGGGGCGGAGCCTACCAGGCACCGGTAGCCCAGGTGAGCCCGGTTCAGGATGCAGGATTCGGGTCCGGCCACACCGGCACCACCGCCGCTGTCCGCCGGGTCATACTGCCACCGGGGGGTCCTCAGGAGCCTGGAGTCCAGCGTGGGGTCCAGGATCAGCGGGACCTCAGGGTCTGGATGGAGCAGAGGAAAGATTGGTCACATGACATGAAACCAGCAGTGGATGATCTGCTAACCTGACCCTGACCCTGACCCTGACCATGACCCTGACCCTGACCATGACCCTGACTCTGACTCTGACTCTGACTCTGACCCTGACCATGACCCTGAACCCGAACCCGAACCTGACCCTGACCCTGACCCTGAACCCGAACCCGAACCTGACCCTGACCCTGACCCTGAACCCGAACCTGACCCTGACCCTGACCATGACCCTGAACCCAAACCTGACCCTGACCCTGACCCTGACCATGACCCTGACTCTGACTCTGACTCTGACCCTGACCATGACCCTGAACCCGAACCCGAACCTGACCCTGACCCTGACCCTGAACCCGAACCCGAACCTGACCCTGACCCTGACCCTGAACCCGAACCTGACCCTGACCCTGACCATGACCATGACCCTGAACCCAAACCTGACCCTGACCCTGACCCTGACCCTGGATGGATGGATGGATGGATGAATGGATGGATGTGGATGGATGGATGGATGGATGGATGGATGGATGGATGGAGGATGGATGGATGTGGATGGATGGATGAATGGATGGATGTGGATGGATGGATGGATGGATGGATGGATGGATGGATGGATGGATGGATGGATGGATGTGGATGGATGAATGGATGGATGGATGGATGAATGGATGGATGGATAGATGGTGGATGGATGGATGGATGGATGGATGGATGGATAGATGGTGGATGGATGGATGGACGGATGGATGGATGGATGGATGGATGGATGGATGGATGGATGGATGATGGATGGACGGATGATGGATGGATGAATGGATGGATGGATGGATGGATGATGGATGGATAGATGGATGGATGAATTGATGGATGGATAGATTGATGGATGGATGGATGAATGGATGATGGATGGATGGATGGATGGATGGATGGATGGATGGATGGATGAATGGATGGATGGATAGATGGTGGATGGATGGATGGATGGATGGATGGATAGATGGTGGATGGATGGATGGACGGATGGATCGCGTCACTCACTATATTTAATGCACTATTCTTCCATGCGCCCACCAGGGGGCGCAGGATTATGTCTGATAATGACTGCCGGCCTGTCAGAAGAACTTTTGGGAAGGCCATTCGGCGCCCCCTCCTGTCCACTGGGCGCCAGGCCGTCTGGAAGCCCTCAGCCCAGAGCCGGCCCCCTCCATCGCTGCAGGGATCAGTCCTGATCAGCTGATCAGTTTCCTGCTCTCATCATGAGCTTCCTGTAAGCCGTCTGCAAGACATGAGCCGGAGCTGTTCCTGGTTCCTGATGGTTCCTGATGGTTCCTGATGGTTCCTACGGAGTTATGGCCTCATGCAGCATTCATCCTCTCATCATACAGCATTCATCCTCTCATCATGCAGCATTCATCCTCTCACCGGCTCCCAGACCGGCGCCGCCCCGGTGGCTTCCAGCCCAGGTCTGCTCCGAGTCGGACCGGGACCGGTCTGCCGGGTCCACCGCCACTGTGGTGGACCGGAACATCGGACCAGAACCAGGAGCGCTGTGGAGGAAGCAGAGGAGGAGAAGAGTTAGACCAGGAAGGAGAGGAAGAAGG
>NW_021941365.1:0-22968 GCF_902148845.1 Salarias fasciatus
AAAAGCAACCTACAAAAAAAAAAAAAAAAAATCATTAGGTGGACATTTAATGAACATTTCAGCAGAAATCATCTAAATTAGAAGATGTTAATGCACAAACTGATGACAACAGACATTCTGCAGTTGAATTGCAGAGTGCAGAGTGAGTTGATGAAATCCTCCGGCTTTGGGAAATCTACTGACCTGCAGCAGAAACGTCTTCACAAAACCATGAAAACATTTATGGAGGTGAATTAAAGGGTCACGAAGAGAGAAAGACAGAGACAGACAGAAAAATGCAGAGGCACCTGGAGAAGCTGCAGCTGGATGCACACGGCAGCCTGGGGCCGTGTCCAATTGGCGCGTTGCCGCCGAGCGGCTCTGGATCTCAGGTACGCATGTTTGCACCGGGGGAACAGAAGCCTTGCAGGAACAAACAACAGAGATTGGGGTTGACAGCATGGCAGCGAGCAGCTGAGGGAGATATGGACACATGACTGCACACAGCCAGCAGACAGGAAGTGAGCAGACCCAGACTCTCTGCAGCCACGCAGACTGGGATCTGTGTAACGACGTCCTCAAAGGAAAGAACGTCCAAACAGACGCGGTAATAATGAAAGTGAGCTCCGAATAACAAGCTGTGAGAACAAGGAACATGGAAACAAAGCTGGCTGGAAATACTTTTGATGTGTTTGATGGAGGAGCTTCAAAGCCGCGGTCACAGGGTCAAGATGAGAGCAAACGGGAGGAGGAGACGGAGAGGGGGGAGGAGAGGTGGAGGACGGGGTGACGGTGAAGCTGGAGTTACCTCCTCCTGACAGGAAGGCATCAAACAGCAGGAGCTCCAGAGGGTCCGTGCTGCTCACGCTACATGGAAAGAAACTTGATAAGAATACATGATGGGTCTGTGAGGAGCTTTAGATCTGCTGAAGAAGTGATGGAGAGACAGCAGAGCTGCAGCCGGTGAGAGTTCACCTCAAGGAAACCGGAAGAAACCGCCTGATGCTGGGTGGAGGGTGATGGAGGCCTGTAGGGCCAACAGCTCGTCCCACATTCAACTGACGTTATTAGATCTCAGATGTGAAAAGTCAAAAGAATTCTGATCATGTTGGCAGGTCCATGAGCAAAACAAACATGCTGGGAAATTTGCTTGCATTTGACTCGTTTTGTACTCTAGCGCCACCTTCAGGAGGAGCTCCATTTATCAGTCCAGAGAAGCGGCTGTGGAGCCACCATCACTGAAGGAACAGGAAGTACTTCCTGCCATTCCTTGTTGTGTTTTTTGCAGGATTCTGATTGGCTCGCCTGGCTTTGTGCTTCTCGTTATACTGCCCCCTACTGGCTTGTCTTCCTCAGAGCATCTCTTAACCAGGTGTGTTTAAATGAGGGTAGTTTTTTGAAACGTAGAGGAAGAAATATCCATTTTAGTAAATATCCTGCTATGTGCAAATGTGGCAGGAAGTTACTAGAAATCAGAAGGTCTTCAATGAGAAAGGTTGTTTCATGACCTTAATTACAAGACATTGTAGAACTTGACGTACATTTTAAAAAACTAATTCCTGCAGGGTTTTAGAAAGCCTGAGGATAAATCAAACGGAGCTCTTTATTTGGGTGGCCACACCGTCGCTTGCTGGGTTTCATTAACAGTAGCTTTCAGCCTGATGCGGGGCGCTGCTGAATGAGCACATGCTCAGCGTGAACAGAGTGATCAGAATCAATCAGAGAGCACAGAGAACCTCAAACAGGAGATCAAACGCTCCGCCAGCCGACGAGCCGCCGCTCTGAGCTGTGCTGACGTCCTGAGCCCCGCCTCGCCGCCGCTCCTTTAACGTTTCACTCTGTTGTTCTTCTCTTCAGCTGAGGTCAGTGCAGGAGTGCGGGTCTTCCCTGGATGCTTTGACCAATTAAACCAGTGATTATGTTGCAGCTTAGAATCTTCAAAACACTCAGTAATTGCTTCTTGTAGCTGCATTGATCAAAACCTGAAGGAAGCGTCTGAATATGACCCCAAGAGAACCAAACCAGCCCCCGAGGTTCATTAGGGGAGAAACTCGATTCACTGGGAGGGGAAGAGCCAGCATGAACGGTTTGATGACCAGACAGCAGATCGTTTCACCGACTCCACCAGCGCCGCTGATTCACCTTCAGCACCACCTGAGGAAGAATTGATAATTCATCTGTTCATTTTGCTTTAGTGAAATGTTGAAAACACTTCTTTGTACAAAAGGTGCAAATTTAACATTTTTGTAGAGAATAAAATCAGAAATGAGATCAAAACAATAGGATTTCGCTCTTGATTTCATGTTGGGTCTTCAAGCATCAACAGTTTTGACCAACGAGCTGCAGAAGCTCCTGACGCGGTTTGCTTTAATGATTTGATATTTCCTGGTGTTGTGTTTGTTTGCAGGGTGCAGCAGATATTTCCTCCTCCGATGTGTGGATGGGAAAGCTTTTTAGAACGATGGACACACACTTTCAGACAAAGTTACTTTCACCAGAAACTGCTGGGAGGAAGCAGAGCAGCACAGGGAGACCATGCAAACTCCATGAACAGCTGAGACCCTGATAGCGAAAGATTGAATCTGCGAAGAAACCGTCTGGCCTGAGCATCATAGCAACAAGCAATTTGAATGAATTTGAAATTCAAACACGTGGAGTCGTCCTTCTCCTTTTGCTGCCACCTCAGCTTCCGCTCCTCCGGGACGTTTCAAAAGATTTTAAAGCTTTCATGAGCTCAGATAAAAACACTGGATGAGAATGTCTGCCCGGTTCATCCCAGAGCCGCTGGATGGGTTTGAGTTCATCCACAGTTCAGGAGAGAGCCAGGCCACTCGGTACCTCAAGAGGAGACCCTGGATTCAGAACAGTTTAGAACACGCATGTCCAAAATGTCTTTTCATGGTGTTGATTTCAGAAAATCATCAATAAAACATCTGGATTCATTCTCACTGGCACCTTGTTTTGTGCTTTATAAATAAAGCTAAGCTCAGGCTGTAGAATTGAAAAGATCTAAAAAGGTATTGCAAATTTAGCTTATGGTCAGAAGAATAGCTTCAATAAATCTGATTACTGCTCATTTCAGGAAGCTTTTCATGATGGAGGTGGTGAAGAGGAAGAGAGGTGGACAGTCTCTCTCCTCTGGCCTCTTCACACACTCATAAGACACACTGATGGGGTAATATGGAGACTCTGAAGAGAGACTGAATGGAACTGGACTGAACGGTAGCCGGATGAACGTTCACCCTCCACACATCTAAATGAAAATAGAAAATAAATGAACGGCTTTCAGGATCATTCATCCAAACTGATGTTGCTGTTAGAAGCAGGGACAGAGGAGAACCTGAGGGCGTCGCCTTTCTTCCACCCTCCTCCTGTTTTCTCACATCTATTCACCCTCTCCCTCTGTTTTATCTGTTTCTCTGCAGCATCTGTCTCATTTCCACTGTGTGTTTGTCATTTCTATCGTCATCCAGGACTACAGTGTGACTGGACAGTGTTCTCTGGTGAAGATGAGTAGAGCTGTCACCATTCTTCCTGGAGGGAGTTAAAACACCAGCTACTCACCCATTCATCCAGTCATCCACGGGACAAAGAGGAAAATCAAAATGGTAACTGCTTCCAAAGGTGTGAAATCTGATGCTATTAGGAAAAACCACATGGAAATACTTCTCACAGTTTTACCCGCATGTTCTCGCTATCAAATATCTGTCTTATTTAGAGTAGCACAATGATTTTTCACCGATAAAAATAAAGGATCGTGGTGTTTTCCTGAAGTGCTGGCGTTATATATCCAGTCCACTTCTTCCATGTTGCTCCACAGCCTCCACACAGCATCACTGAACTAGTGGGTTATCTCAATGGTGGTTAACTAGTTAGTGAACTAAACACGAAGTCCTCAAGTTTCTCATTTCCGTTCACGCTGACTGATGTGTCAGAAAGTTAAAGCTAGGCTAACCTAGCTTAAGCTGTTTCCAGATGAGAAGCCTGCATGTTGGCCATCTAGTGGTAGGAAGCAGTAACGACAGCGGTGGTCGGTCTGGAGGACGGTTTGATCCAGTCAAGCGGATTGTTGTAATATTGGGACGCTGGAGGCTTCAGACTTTTACTGTCAATGAAAATAACTTGAACCGCGGCCGAGCTTCTCTAATCGAGTCGTGTGTCCTGATAGGTCAGGATCTCTCTGATCAATACTGCCACGAGCAGGAGTGTGTTCACCTCCCCCACCCCTGGAGTTTCAGACGGCGGCCGGCCTGTCGACCTGCTGAACCCACTCGACGGGGAGAAGCGTTTGTCCAATTACCACGTTGACATTTTACACTTCTGGGTTTATCGCTGTATAAATGCTTCTCATCTGGCTTCTCCTCTGGTTTCCCTGCTTCTATCAAACAGTCCAGAGGAGAGCTGCAGACGGCAGAGTTTCAAATCACAATTCTACTTTCTCCACACCGCCGTTCAGACCTTCTCCTGCTTCCAACAACATGTACAGCCTGGATTTAGATTGAAAAAGGAAAGAGATTGAACAAAGTAAATGGTGTCTTTATTTTGAGGAGGCTCCGCAGCAGAGAGCTGCTGGGTAATCACCTCCCAGCAGGGTCATTACGGCAGACTGCAGCTCGCTGCCTCCGGTCTGCGCCTCATTTTCCTTCATCGCTGCTCTGCTGCTTTGTCTCTGATTGTCCCGTCTGTCTCTCCACCTGGATCTCTGTTGGATTAACCCCTTCACTTCCTCCCCCCCTCCACCACTCCGTCCCCCTCCCTCCACCCGTCTCCACTCTCTTATCTCTCCTGCCCCCAAAACGCTGCTGACATGTTTCTGAAATGGCTTTTCCTTGTGAAGAATCCCAGCGGGCCCGCCGCTGGTCTGGAGCCGCTGAAAGAGCAGATATTCCCCGCTGGCAGAGGCTGAGGACATCTTTTGATAACAAGTCCAGCACAGAGGCAGAGTCTCTGAGCAGTAAGAAAATAAAGCGGAGAGTCGAGGGAAAGCGGTGGAATTCTCTTTAATATTAACTGTTCATCCATCAAACAAAATGCCTCGCTCCGTCTTCTTCACGCCTCGACGACAGTCCACAGGAGACCAGCTGTCGTCTGTTTTCTGCTGCCAAGTCCAGCTTTGAGACGTAACCTGGAAGTGCACATTGTTGAGGTGAAGGCTTCCCAGCAGAACGTTCCCTGAAGGATCACAGTGAAGACTCCGCCTGGACGAAGCTCTGGACTTTTAGGAGAAACTTTAGTGACATTTTGACAAAAACATGCAGGACTCACTGTCCTGTTAGATCCACAGATTTTCCTGCTGTGGAACTTTACAACCATTACAGCACACCTGCACAGGCCCTTATTTACACTACGTCTTACTTTATTCTCCACTTATTCTGTCATTTTTATCTTTTTCCCCATTATTTTGACTTTTATGTACTCAGGTTGAGTAAGAGATTCTTTTAGTTAACATGTGTCGGAGTTTTGGTGGGGGTGTTTTCTCTATTCTGGATTTTCTATATGCTTTGAAGAATTGAAAAATTAAAAATATTAAAAACACCCTGTGGAGGAGGGGCGTGGTTTGCTCTCTGCTGCAGGAGAGAGGGAGGCGGCTCAGGGAGCCTGTGCCCAAGGTGCAGCAGGTGCTGGCGATTGAGGTGATTGCTCTCTCTCCTGCTTGAAGTAGGGTGCTGGACCGGGAGAGAGGAGAGGAAAGGAGAGCTGGACTGACAGCAGCAGGCTGAAGAGGCCAGAGCACACAAGCCTGAAAAGGCTGAAGACCAGGACGACCAGGATCAAGGACTGCTCGGTGTGGCGGCGGCTAGTGAAGCCTGCCGAATTGGGGGGGGTGGGGATTGGGCCCACTGATAGACAATAAAGGACGTTTGAACTCACTGGCGGTGGTCTCACCTGTGTCTAGCCGACCCGCGGTGGCACTTGTGTGCTACATTGGCGCCCAACGTGGGGCTAGACAGACCTAGGTGAGATGTCCGAACCGCAGCCTGTTCAGCCAGTGGCCCTCCTGGCTCAGATGGTGGAGGAATTGGCGAGGATGCACCATGAGCAGGCGAACGCCAACCAGCAGCAGCTGGGGGCCCTCCATGACCAAGCCACCAAGCAGACGCAGGTGCTGGAGAAGATACTGGCTCAGCCCGGCCCAGCGCCGGTCCCCCTCACCGGCCTGTCCCTGCACAAGATGGGCCCAGAAGACGACCCACAAACTTTCTTGGATATGTTCGAAATGACGGCGGGGGCGTGCGGCTGGCCGGTGGGGGAGTGGGCTGTGCGGCTGCTCCCCCTGCTGTCAGGAGAAGCCCAGACTGCAGCACTCAGTCTACCGGCATCCACAAGAGGCTATCCGGAGGTGCGGAGGGCCATCCTGGACAGGATTGGCCATTCTCCTGAGGACCACCGGCGCAGGTTCCGGAGCCTCAAGCTGGGTCGGGGGGGCCGGCCCTTCGTGTATGCCCAGCAGCTGAAGGATGCGGCGGCTCGGTGGCTGCAGCCAGGCGGGTCCGCCGGGGAGAACTGTATGCTGGAACAGGTCGTGGTGGAGCAGTTCATGGAGGGGCTCCCTGCCAGGACGTCCAAGTGGGTGCAGTGCCACCGCCCGAGGATCATCGAGGCAGCCGTCGCCCTGGCTGAGGATCATCTGGCTGTCTACTCTGAGGTCCTGGCGACCGAGGAGCGGACCCCAGCCCCCCCTCGTCCAACCCCGACGGGTTAGGGTTAGGGTTAGGGTTAGGGTTAGGGTCACCACCGCTTTAAAGCGCCCACTGTGGAGGCTCCACAGGTCCCGGCTGCTACGGGTGCGGGCTCCCTCCCGCAGGGGGGCACTCAGACGCCAGGGCAGGAGTGTTGGAGGTGCGGACGACCCGGACACTTCCGTAACGAGTGTCCGCTCATGGAGGTCGGTCAAGTGATCTGGGTTGCTGGCTCTCCAACACCCTCCCCCGGTCCAGGAGGGACATACAGCATTCCGGTAAGTATTCAGGGGGGTATACACCAGGCGATTGTGGATTCGGGCTGTCAGCAGTCAATGATTCACCAGAACCTGGTTCGTCCTGGGGCTTTGGTGGGGGCATCGGGGGTGGATATTCGGTGTGTGCATGGGGATGTTAACAGATACCCCGTTGTGCCAGTGCAAATCAGACACAGGGGTGAAACGCATAAAGTAAAGGCCGCGGTTAGCTCCCGCCTCGCACACCCCATGATTCTGGGTACTGATTAGCGGGGGTTTCACGGGTTAATTGGGGTGTGCTCACGACAAGATATGACGGGTCATATGTGTGCTGTGTTCAGTGGTGATGCGAGGTCGTCCGACGCTGTTGACAGGGAGGGGGAATCAGTAGGGCCTCCCCCCCGCGGCCCTGCAGGTTCCCGAGCTGCACTCCATGGAAGATTTTCCACTGGAACAGTCTTGTGATGATACTCTACGCTCTGCCTTCGACCAAGTGATAAAGATTGATGGTCACATGGTGCACCCTGTTGCGGCACAAACGTATCCCTATTTTTCATTGATTAGAGATAGGTTGTACAGAGTGAGTCGTGACACTCAGACAGGAGATTCTAACTGACCAGGGCACTTCTTTTATGTCACGGACACTGAGGGAGCTTTATGGATTGCTGGGCATCAAGTCTGTTCGGACAAGCGTGTACCACCTGCAAACCGATGGCCTTGTTGAGCATCTGAATAGGACTCTGAAGTCCCATGATCCATAAGTTCATCCACGATGATTGTCATAATTGGGATAAATGGCTTGATCCTCTGTTTGCAGTGCAGGAGGTGCCACAGGCCTCCACGGGATTTTCTCCCTTCGAGCTGCTGTTCGGCAGAAGACCTCGGGGGGTCTTTGACCTGGTTAAGGAAAACTGGGAGGAGGGTCCGAGCCCCAGCAAGAGCGAGGTTCAGTACGTCCTGGACCTGAGAGCGAAACTCCACACACTGGGTCGGTTGTCACGGGAGAATTTGCTCAAGGCCCAGGAGCGTCAACAACGGCTGTACAACAGAGGGGCTAAGCTGCGACAATTTTCACCGGGAGACAAAGTACTTGTGTTACTCCCCTCATCCAACTTGAAGTTACTCGTCAGGTGGCAAGGGCTGTTTGTGGTCACACGACGAGTGGGGGAGGTTGACTATGACGTGGAGCGGGCTGATAGGGGAGGAGCAATGCAGATTTACCACCTCAACCTCCTTAAAGCATGGAGGGAGGCGGAGTCCGTTGCTCTGGTAACGGCGGTTCATGAGAGAGATGAGCTGGGGCCTGAGGTTCCAAATTCCACCATTCCAGCCTCGCTCCCTTGTGATGACCATCTCTCGCTGTCCCAGAGAGCGGACGTTGCCGCGTTGCAAAAGCAGTTTGCTGATGTGTTCTCTCCCCTACCAGGACGTACAAATCTCATAGAACACCACATCGAGACTCTCCCGGTGCGACTGTACGTTCACGTCCGTACCGACTGCCTGAACATAAAAGAAAAATCGTTTGGCAAGAATTAGAGGCTATGTTGGAGATGGGAGTAATAGAAGAGTCCAACAGTGCCTGGTGTAGTCCCATTGTTCTGGTGATGAAGAAGGATGGGACTGTACGCTTCTGTGTGGACTACCGCAAGGTGAATGATGTGTCACGATTTGATGCCTACCCAATGTCCTGGGTCGACGAACTCCTGGACCGGCTAGACACTGCTCGCTTCTTCACGACACTGGATTTGACTAAGGGCTACTGGCAGATTCCCTTGTCGCCAGAGTCCCGGGAAAAATTGGCTTTCTCCACTTCGTACGGGTTGTACCAATTCGTCACACTTCCGTTTGGGTTGTTAGGGGCCCCAGCCACGTTCCAACGTCTCATGGACCGGGTCCTGCGTCCGCATGCTGCATATGCTGCTGCCTACTTGGATGATGTCATCATCCATAGTGATAGCTGGGCGGAGCATGTGCGGCAGGTGTCCGGGGTGCTCCGGTCGCTGAGACAGGCGGGGCTCACGGCCAACCCGAAGAAGTGTGCAGTTGGACAGAGGGAGGTACGGTACCTGGGGCACCTCTTGGGCAGCGGACAGGTGCGTCCACAGATAGACAAGACAGCCGCGATTGCAGCCTGCCCGCGGCCCAAGTCCAAGAAGGAGGTGAGGCAGTTCTTGGGGCTGGCTGGGTACTATCGGCGGTTCGTCCCTGGCTTCGCAGACCTGACCAGCCCCCTGACTGACCTGACCCGAAAGGGTGCCTCAGATCCGGTCCGGTGGACGGAGCAGTGCCAGATGGCGTTTGAGCAGGTGAAACAGGCCCTCTGTGGGACGCCGCTTCTCTACACGCCTAACTTTTCTCTCCCCTTCATCCTGCAGACTGATGCTTCTGACAGGGGTGTGGGGGCGGTGCTGTCCCAGCGGGTGCGGGGCTTCGACCGCCCAATCCTTTACATCAGCCGGAAGCTCTCTGAGAGGGAGTCGCGGTACAGCACCGTAGAAAAGGAGTGTCTGGCCATCCGGTGGGCGGTCGGGGCACTTCGCTACTACCTGCTGGGACGGGCCTTCACCCTCTGATAGACAATAAAGGACGTTTGAACTCACTGGCGGTGGTCTCACCTGTGTCTAGCCGACCCGCGGTGGCACTTGTGTGCTACACCCCCCCCCCCCCCCCCCCAAAAAAAAAAAAAAAAAAAAACTGTCAAGCATACAAATCCCCTCCTCAATGCCATGTTCATGCTGAAAATCTATTTCCAAGAAAACAAACAGCTGCTGGTTTTCCCCTTAAAGATAAATGAAGACATGATGTGTCAGTGAGTGAACTGACAGCACAGTCTTGCTCAATGACACGTGGACAGATAGGGAATTGAACCTGAAACTGAGCCCTGAGGTCAGGGATCATTTCCCATACCTGCTCGGTTTGGGTGGATGAAACGCAGCCGATCGATCAACAAACCAGCGGTCTGTCTCTGTGTTTGGAGTTTTCCTTTAGCAGAGAGACGCCGGGCGCTGGCGGCCTCCTGGGCGCCGAGCAGACGCCAATAAACCCGAGCGTCGCCTCATATTGATCGATGCAAACCTGACGGCCGCCAAGCTGTTTGCATTACGAGCCGTTCTCACTGAGCGCTGAAGGGAGTGAGACAAACGCTCCATCACGTCAGATTCCTCCACTCACAGCCGTTTAGCCTCCATAACGATCAATCACGCCATAATCTGGAAGCGGTTTGGGTTTTCACTGCTAAAAGATTCACTCCAGTGTTCTCAACATAACATCAAATCGGAAATTGAACATCTTGCTTTTGCTTTTTTTCCAGTTGACTGACATAGTTTCTCTTTCCAGATTGAATAAATAATCCAGAGTTTAAATACGTTTACAAATGAGTCACTGTGACTGAGATTAAATAACCATCATCTGAAAACACTGACTTGATGGTTATTTTTCACTGTCCAAACTAGAACTGCAGGAATGTTTTTGTGGTTAACAGAGTAAAGGCATTTATCAGATAAACTGAAGTAATGACCCCAAACTTCAACAGCAGGTGCGAGGACGTTCTGGAGGTCAATCAGGGGGTGGTCACATTTCAAATAATTCTATTTCACTTAGCATTGGGGAAAATAAACCAGACGTTGTGAAAAACGGACAATATCTAACTCGTCAATCGATTTGTCGTCAATTTTCAGGTACTTTCCAATTTTCTAGTAAGGATCCAGAGGAGGAACGACTGTATGACTTTTATACAAATAGAGTAATTATTCATTCTTTTCTAACTGCATTTTCTCGATTATAAATCATACTTTTTTCCTACAGCTTGTCTCAAAAAATACAGTTCAGACCATCTGGGACCAATATGTGTCTCTGAGCGACAACAGAAAGCTGCTAAAATCCCAGAAAAACCTTCAGTGCAGCAGTAACAGACTGAGAAAGACAAATGTCTCCAGAATGGAAAACAGGATTTAAAGTAAAAATAGAACCAGGAACAGTAGAAAGAGTCCAGATGAAGAACTCAAAGAAGGGTAAAAAGCTGAGGAGCTCGTGCAACAGCAGCTGATGGACCTGGATTAATAAGCTATATACTCTTTTCTCCTCGTGACTCTGAAATTGGAGAATGTGATTTTTGATGTTTTGGGTCATTGTCCATGAAGAATAAGTGAGACTGCTGAGGAATATGAAAGAAAGCAGTGAAACATCTGAGACAACCTGCTGGAGAACTCAGGTATTGTATGTGGGATTTGGTTGATTTCCTTCTGGTTTATGAAGTGTTGTTCAGACTTTTCCCTCAACCCACATCCTCCAGCGAGTCAGAACGGGACCCACCTTCTCACTGCGCTCATGGTTTCTGGTTGTTTCTTTCAGTAAAGTCTTCATGCTTCATGGTCTGACCCAGCGACCTCACAAAGTAGGTTTTTCCTTCTTCTCATCCCGCTGCTCCTCCTCTGTGGATAACCTCCAGATAGCAGTAATTACTCTGCTGTTGCTCCAGAAACGCTGGTCGCTGATAAGAGCTGGGAAGTGCTGACGCAGGCCGATATCGTTAAGTTAGCACAGAGACCAAAATCCTCCCACCTCATTAGTTCTCACCTCAAAAGTCCCCGTTTCTGTGGAGGATTTCCTGAACAGAGAGTTCATAACATCCGTAGGAGAGGAGCTGTGAGTGAGACTCCTGCGGTCTTTGAGCATGTTTGGGTATCTTAGTGTCTCCAAGAGACAGCAGGGTTTCCTCTGTTTGGCTTTTCAGAATCTGACCACCTCAGTTTTAATACAAAAGTATTTTTTTAATTTAGGCAACTACCGTATTGGCCCGAATATACGAGGGGGTACCCAAAAGAAACCGGAATTTGGTCAGAAAACAATAATAATAATGAGTCCCGACTTCTGGCCGTCAGATGTGCTGCAGGTAAGCCTCATGCACATCTGTGAGAAATCTGAGCTCCCAGAGTTACACTGACGCCTGTCAGGCGCTATTTATAGGAACAGAGTGCAGAGGCGGTCTGCGATTTTTTCCAAAATGGCGCCAGAGCAGCGCGCAAACATTAAATTCTGCTTTTTGCTGGGAAAAAACAGCAGCAGAAACACTCAGCTTGTTGCAGCAAGCCTACAAGGATGATGCTCTGGGAAGACTCAGGTCCATGAGTGGTCCGGGGGTTTGAGAAGGGCCAGATGTCGGCGCGTCAGGTCCGCTCAGCGTGAAAACAATGCTGAGCTGCTTCTTGGCTGTCCAGGGTCTCGTCCACAGCGAGTCTGTCCCTCCAGGTCAGACTGTAAACCAGGACTACTACAGGAAGTCCTCAGACGCTCCGTGAGGATGTGAGGAGGAAGCAGAGCGTCGTGGCGGAGAGGAGCCGGTTGATCCACCACCACAGAGCGCCAGCGGACACGGCGCTGCGCCTCACGCAGTTTCTGGCGAAGAATGAGATGAATCTCCTCTCCCATCCGCCTGATTCGCCAGATGTAGCCTCCAGTGACTTTTTCTTGTTCCCCAGGTTGAAGAAGGAGCTGAAGGGACAGCGGTTTGCAGATGTGGAGGAGGTGACAGACAAATCGCAGCCGGCAAAAAATGGCACAATTACGCACGGATCTGACGACGCATTCGTGAAGTGGGAGACACGGCTGGAGCGCTGCAATAATGCAGATGGAGATTATTTTGAAGGCAACAGTGATGTTTTATTTTGAAATGTCAGAAATAAAAAATTATAGTCAAATTCCGGATTCTTTGGGTACGCCCTCGGAGTACGACTCTGATTATAAGACGACCCCTACTTTTCAAATATGATTTTATGAAAATAAAAATATGTTGACAATAGGTTACTCATAAAAGAACTTTTTATTGTACAATTATTCTAAACTGAAAAACTCACAACAGAGATAACATTCCATGTGATTTAAGATCAATAACTATTACTGCAGTATTAACGAAAAATATATTCATGGTTTGGATTCGTATACACAGGCCAGAGGTTATTTTGCCTACCTTGACATGTTTCGGCTGCCAAGCTGCAGCCTTCCTCAGAAGTGTCACGTGATGTTGTCTGGTCGGCTGATTTATACAGGTTTTGGCGCCAGCTTCCTACTGGGTGCAGTAGGATGACAGCGCCATCTGCAGTCCGACTTCTTCAGTACTGTGTCCCAGGTATAGGAAAGTTGATACGCCCCCTCTGCCCGGTTCACAGTCTGGGGGGCAAATATAAAAAAATATATTCTCTTTCTCAAAATAAGCAACAATGAAGTACCTCAAAGGTTCAATAACTGCATTAATGATGTAAATAACTTTATAACCATCAAATTCAAGTTCTATTCAACTCATGAACATTAATAATGTTGGGTTCAGTTTGGCCTGCAGAGAACAGTTCTTCAGAAAGAAAGCAGGAGATTTCAGCTGCTCTGAGCTTTTATTACTTTCTCCTGAAGGCTGTAAAACTGAAACAAACCAGATATACATAGAAGTGAACAAATACTCAAGATGTATCACAACGTACATCACTGTCTGAAAACAAAACCAGTCAGTATTTAAAATCAAAGCCGCTAGCTCAATGCTAACTATTAATGGAAACGCCATTAACATGCTAACGGAATTAGCATCTGCGTTGAAGCTTAAAAACAACCGACAAACTCACAAGTATCAGTTTCACCTCCATCCTGAACATCAACTAAGTATACTCGAGTACTTACAGGCAGGTATTCTCGATGCTGTTTGAAATGAACCTGAGAAAAACCAACAGCAGCCACACTGCTCAGTCTTCTTCTCTCACTGCTGCAGGCTGACACTCTGTCCAGCTCACTAGCTCCCCCTAACGGGGGCCGGAGCCACTGCATGAAGCAGAGGCAGTACAGCTCACCGGGACTCTGGCTCCATCTAGTGGCGCAGATATATAATGACAATCTGGTCTTCGATTATAGTATGACCCCATTTTTGAGAATACAGTTTCTGGAATAAAATTGTCTTATATTTGGGCCAATATGGTATTTCATTTAATTTAGATCAGTAGACTTTTCATTACAGTAGACTACCAGATGATTTAGCTTTTAAATATATTTCTAGAGGCTTTAATTATTTTTTTTTTAATTGATTTGGCCTTTTTTATGGTTCTTCTGTTTTTTTTATGCAGTTTTAGGCATCTAATCCTTTTAGCACGAGGTCATTTCAAATGTGTCAGCATTCAAATCTATATCAGGGCTGAGTCTGCCTACATGGCATTTTAGTGCTGATGGAGGATAAGTAGTTCAAAGCTGGGTGAGTTTACTTCAGTTTGGCCTGATTAAAATACGTTGAGTCTTCAGGGACCTTGACTCGTCCCCTCAGACCAGGTCTCATAAGGACCAGCTCTCAGAAGAAACCAGGAAGTAAACGATGCTGCTCCCGTCAACTTTGAGCTGCGAAGTTCAGATGAGCCACAAATTCTCCAGATGGACGTCCAAAGGTTTGCTGTGGTCAGCCCCTTTTTCAAAACACCTCTCACTCATTAGCAGCTGGCTCCAGTCCCTGCTGACGCTCATTACTGCTGCTCTCAGGACTGGTTCTGGAGAAATCCAGGACACATCTGCATCCAGTGGCTCCATCAGGTAGACGAGGGATCTGGTGAGCAGACGGAGGATCTATCGTGATGAAATATTTCCATATGAATGTGGCAAGTTATCATGGTACTAGTGGGGTCAAGATGGTGACACTTCTTCCTTTACTGGCCGCTGAAACCTCCTGTCTGATCTGAGCTGAAACATGAAGCCGCTGTGGAAGAAGGCAGTGGACAGTTTTTCCAGGTCTGCTCCAGAGTTGAAATCTCATTGGGTGCGTCTGCACAGGACTTTTAATTCCTCTTTAAATCCCAATTAAAGTTAATTCTGCTCTAAAATGACCATGTAAACACCTGGAATCTTGATTCAGCATTAAATTTAATTACATTCATGAGTGGAGTTATATGTAAATTAGGTGTGACTTTATTCAAGTCATTCTCTGCATGCTTGTCTGTCGCCATGATGCAATATTCCAAGATGGCGGCCCACGAATTTAATTAATATCAACCTCAGATGACATGGATGGAATGAAAAGAGCTGATGGTCGGGTGCATAACAGTGCAGACATTTTTAAAGCTGTAGCATCAAAGTGAAAGACAGAAGACAGAATGAAAGAGAAATGGCCGGCAACAGGCTTTGTTTACTTCCTGGAGACGTCACTACGTCACGGCTGTCCTGTCCAATCAGAATGCTTCTCAGCCCCCAGCGCTGAAGAGGATTTAATCCTTTAAACACCAAGCTCATCAATGTAACTTTGAAACATTTAATTCGGAAAAAACCAAGTCTGAATTAGAAACACCATCTAACCTCCCTCACTGGTCTGTGTTGTCTCTCTGCTGACCGTCTTCACTGGCAGCTCCGTCTTTCCTGCGCAGGTTGAAAGCACTTTCAGAGAATCAGGAGCTCCTCAGAAGAAGAGACACAGAGGGGAAACTTCACGACTGTTTGACATGATTGATCAGCCAGACGACAGACGTGGTGTCAGGAGAAGGTGTGTGTGCCCGGTGCGTTCCTCCCTCAGTCCAGGCCCGTCTGGAGCTGAAGCCTTGTCAACACGTCTGTTGGGAGGCTTCCTGGCAGCTGTCGTCCAGCTCGCTGATGAGAGAGTTCACCTGCGGCTGTCAGCTTCACTCGCTTCCCTCCGCCTCACGCACACACTGGAAAACACACTCCGCTGCAGAAACAAATGTCCGACGTGCAACAACGTCCTTTCAGCAGCTCCTGTTTACTGCTTTAATGTTTGATGCCTCTGTGAGGGAGCGGCGATGCTCTATTATTCATTTTGGTGCTAAAACACGGACTAAAGTTCAGTTTTAACATTTCCAGGATTCAGTTGACAGAACTTCAGGGAATTTGTGACGAGGAGACATCTGTCTTGTTTAGCTTGAGGTTCACCGAGCCGCCGCCTCATTCCCGTCTCCCAAAAATTCATGTGAATTCTTGTATTGAGAAATGAAGAACTGGGATGAACGTTGCTGATTTCTGCTTTAATAAAACAACGAATCATAATTTCCAGGATGTTGTGTTTTGATGCGAATAAGAAGCACGACGACCAGATGACCTGCGACCTGAAACTGATGGCTTCAGCAGCTCACCTGAACTCTGTGATTCCAGAGCTGCTGGTGTCCTTGAACAATCAGCTTTTATTCCTGTTTATCATATGAAATCACAGAATAAAGCAGTCTGAAGTGCCTCGGGGTAGAACTACCAGCATGGCGTTGGAGCAGCGGCGCCCCAGGACAGAATGCTCCCTCACTCATTAAAGATCATTAATTCATGTTTCTGTTGCTGCGGTCATATAAACCCAGCCCAAGGGAATCGTTCTCAGAGGATTAATGCAGATGGTTAAGTCAACACGAAAGCAACTATTTATGAACTAAAGCAGAGGAAAGGTCACTCACCACAAGCAATAGCAAAGCCATGCATTAATGTTCAGTGCTCATTTCTAATTAATGACATTATTATTTAAATAGAATTACAACCAGGCCAATCGTGTCTTAAAGAGCTGTTCGTCCCAGACTGTCCCAGGAGAACGCTCGGTTCTCAGAGTGCTGGTCTGCTGGAGGGTCCTCGGTTCTCTATCAAGAATCGTGCTCATCGTACGACGGGACTCGCGTGGCATTCCTGACACTTTGTACCTCACCGATCCCAGCGTTTGAGTGATCGGTGTTGATCAATGCCGTGGCTGAATTTGACGGTCATCAACATGCTACACCCTGAAATATTCATGGGGTGAAGCCCCGCTCCCTGAGGTCAAACAAGACAAGATCAGCTTCAAAGAGGCCAAGTGCACGGTTAGCAAGGAGGTGAGGAGAGCCGAACGCCTGGACTTCCGAGAAACTCCAACAGCAGCTCTCAGCCGACGACACCCGCCTCTGTCTGGAAAGGGCTCAGGCAGAGCAGCAGCTACAAGCCCAGAGCAGCGAAGGCTGCAGACGACCTGCGCCTGGCCCACAGCCTGAAGGAGTTCTGCTGCAGATCTGAAAGACAATGGGACAGTCCTGACCCCGTCCCCCACCACCCCCCTGACCAGCCACAATCGCTCATTTGCAGCTGACATCACGCTGTTGCATTGTGGGACTGAACCAACCATTTCCCTGGCCAGGTCTCGCTTGTGAGGTACTATCACGTTTCTGAGTGCGGCATTATGGGAAGAACCTGTTGCGTGAAAGGCGCCACAGTCGGTCGCATCGATGGAATGGGAGCAGGACAGACTGCAGAGAGTCATCCGCTCTGCAGAGAAGCTCATTGGCTGCAGCCTGCCTTCACTCCATGACCTGCACACCTCCAGGACCCTGAGGCCTGCAGGCAAGATGGCAGCCAACCCCTCCCACCCTGGTATGGCCCCCACTCTTCTAAACTCTCCCCTCTGGAAGGAGGATCCGGTCCACCAGGACCAGAACCTCACGACACAAGAACACTTTCTTCCCCTCTGCTACGCTCTCATGAACAAGGCCTCAGCCCCGAACTGACAACCCCCCCGTACACACTCTCTCAACAAGCCTCAGTCCCCCAATGACAATTCCCCCCTACACACACACACACACACACACACACACACACACACACACACACATGCACAGTAACCGACTACACACTCCGGACAATCTTCAGCCCCACAAACACCACTGTAAATACCACTGTACATTTGTAAATTAAGGTAATTTTGTGAATTGTCGTAATATTTCTTGTTGCCGTTGTTGCTCTTGTGTAATTGCACCTCCACCAAAGCAAACTCCTCGTATCGTACACTGTACCTGCAATGAACCGATTCTGAGTCTGAGTCTGAGTCTGAGTCTGAGTCTGAGTCTGAGTCTGAGTCTGGTTCATCTTTTTAACGTGCTGCTGCACAGGCGTCGCCTGGCGACAGTGATGTCATCATCAAAGCAGGCTGCACTCAGGTCTAACACACAGAGATTCACTCGTTTGAGACACCAGAGACAAACAACACTCACTGACATTTCCCCAGCGTCCGGAGACTTGGACAGAGAGTTAGCGTTTGAAGTGGCGTCTGTAGCAGACATGAACAGAGAGGAGACACCCGCCGCCGCCTGTGGAGGCCTGTGGTAAGAGACGGGAGACGGTCCTGCTGACTCAAGCAGCTTCACTTTGGTTCTCACACTGTTTAAAGCGAAACACAGTTCAAAAGCTGAGACCGGGAGACGTTTGGTGAACTCAGTGAACTCCAGGAAACACAGCTGCAGACGCTGGACCCCATCATGTCAGCTTCAGGTCTTATTGGAGATGATCATCTGGTGCAGAATGGAGTCCAGCCTCCTGAGTGTTCTGGAGCCTGAAGCAGCTCAGACATCTCAACATGTTGAGCTGAGCTCTTTGTCTTCAGAACTGGATTGTTCCTGATTCCAGCCCGTTTTGTCAAACTCCACGTCTCATAAAATCAGAGTGCAGGTTAAAGTGGAGCTGGGGTCAGGGGGGTCAGGGGGGTCAGGGGGTCACCTGTGTTCATCTCACACAGAACAACACATTGATGTTTCTTCAGCGTTTACACAGTTGATTTGTTTGTGCTAAGCTCTCTCTCTCTCTCTCTCTCTCTCTTCACACTGACAGAACCAGACCTCAGAGCAGGACAGCTGCTCCGTAGCCCCCACCAGCTACCGGATCACAGAGCTCCTGGGCGAGGGCTGCTTCGGCACAGTGCACAGCTGCCAGAACCTGAACACCAAGGAGATGGTGGCTGTCAAGGTTCTGAGACAGGAGAAAGCACAGATTATCAGGAGAGAGGTAGATATTTGAACCTCTGAGTTGTTTCCGTGCTCACATTTCTTCTCCCGCAGAACATGAACCACAGTCTGTTGTCATCTGTTGGAATTATTGACACATCTTCGTCTTTTCTCTCCAGCTGGAGGCGTTGCGCACCATCGGTTTCTTGGACCCGGACCGTGACAACGTGGTCAAATTTCACGAGCACTTCCAGGTCATGGGATGCCCCTGCATGGTGTTTGAAATGCTGGACGTGGACCTGCATGAGTTCATGTTCAGCGGCAGTGGGCTCCCATGGCCTGCAGCGACATCCGGCCCATCGCCCAGCAGGTGTGTGTGTTGTTCTGCACGTCTCCCAACGATCAGTGGAGAAAAGTGAGTCCTGGTCCTTCGCAGCATCTCTAACCTGACCTCTCTGCTCTGTCGTTGCAGCTCCTGGAGGCTCTGGAGGCTCTGGCCGGTCTGGGCCTGGTCCACACGGACATTAAGGCCGACAATATGCTGGTCGATGCCATCAGTCAGCCTCTGAAGGTGAGGCTGATCGATTTTGGGATGGCTCGACCGGCCTACCAGATCCAGCCTGGACAGCGGCTCCAGCCTACAGCCAACAGGTAGGTTGACCCTGCAGGGTCCTGTTCAGTCCACGCTTCATGTTCTTCTGAAGCTCAGTGTGATGAGGCTGCTCTCAGTCAGCCAGTAGATCTGACCGACCGTGCTCCTGTCTCTCCTCCTCAGGGCCCCGGAAGTCTGGCTCGGCCTCCCCGTCGCCGAGGCCATCGACGTGTGGGGGCTGGGCTGCACGCTGGCCTTCCTCCTGCTGGGCAACAACCTGTTCCCGTCGCACTGCGACTACCAGGCGGTAGGTCTGCTTCCTCACACGTCTACAGGAACCAGTGGAAACCCTGGAGAGAGTCTAACTCGTGTGTGTGTGTGTGTGTGTGTGTGCAGGTGCGGTTCATGGTTCAGGTTCTGGGCCAGCCAGAGGACCAGCTGCTCCAGGTTGGGATTCGCTCCCGGCGGTTTTTTCGTAGAGGCAGGCTGCTGACGGCGCCCGCTGGAGGCTGCGGGTAAGTTCTCCTGTCCTCTCTGACTGAAGCTGCTTCAATCATTTTCCTCGAAGAATTCTAAAAGTGTTGCCTGGATCGTGTTTCTTTAGACTGAAAAAGAATTCCTGGAGGAGACTGGCGTCCGTCCTCAGAAGCCGGAGTCCTCCTTCAGGACGCTGAGCTGCCTGGACGACCTGCTTCATGTAAGTCTCTGCTCTGCTCTACTCCACACTGCTCCACCTTCCTCACTTCCAGCCACTTGAGCAAACTGCTCCAGTCATCAAAGCCTGGAGCTCCAGATGTGGGGCCTTCCAGTACTTTCACCGAGAAATGATGTGAAGAATCAGACGTGTGTTGATAGAGGAAACTCTGATCCCACTGTTTCCAGATCCAGGTCCGTCCACACCAGAACAGCTGGGAGCTGGAGGACAGGAAGGCTTTCCTGGAGCTGCTGAAGGGGATGCTGAGTCTGGACGCCGACGTCAGACTGACCCCCGACGAGGCTCTGCAGCTGCCGTTCATCTCCATGAGCCACCTGAGGGGGGGCCGGGGCCCCCAGCACCAACAGTAGTGAGTCCTGCTAGTGTCTCATATGAAGGAAGCTGAGTTGTTCCTGACAGAATCACTGACTGTTCTTCTTCTTCTTCCAGCCTGATGGCCGCCCGGAACAAAATGGCCGTCTGTTCTTCAGAGCCAACCATGGGCCAATGACCCCTGAACCGTCTGAGACCCCTGAGCCATCTGAGGCTCCTGAGTCCCCTGTGGCCCCTGAGCTGTTGTCAGTGGCCCTGAGCTGTTGCTGGTCCCTGAGCTGTTGCTGGCCCTGAGCCGTTGGTGGTCCCTGAGCCCCCTGTGGCCCTGAGCCATTGGTGGTCCCTGAGCCGTTGGTGGTCCCTGAGCCATTGGTCCCTGAACTGTTGGTGGCCCTGAGCCATTGGTGGTCCCTGAGCCGTTGGTGGCCCTGAGCCGTTGGTGGTCCCTGAGCCATCGGTGGTCCCTGAACTTTGGTGGTCCCTGAGCCGTTGGTGGTCCCTGAGCCTTGGTGGTCCCTGAGCCGTTGGTGGTCCCTGAGCCATGTGGTCCCTGAACTGTGGTGGTCCCTGAGCCGTGGTTCCTGAGTCCGTCTCCTCTCCGCCCTGGTCGGTTCAGGAGAGTCATCAGGAGGATCAGTGGAGTTTTCAGGAGGATCCGAACCGTCCTCGGCTGCCTGCAGCCTCAACTTGCAGACTAACGGCTACATCCGTTTTTTCTGGAGCATTTCCATTGATTGAACATTGATATAAAATACAATAAAAACATGAACTCTACAAATTCAGGCTTCAATTCTAATTCCAGGAATGATATTCTGATGATATAATCTGAAGCACTTCCAGTCCAGAAGTCCCAGTTCTTCTAATGCAGCAGGTCCTGGAGACGGTCTGACTGGACCAGCTGACTCTGAGAGAGTTTCCACTGAAGACAACAGGAGAACGGAGGACAGACTGTCTCTGAAGGTTTGACAAAGGACAGCAGTCATCTGGATGAGCCATTCAAGAGTCTAGAGAAGAAGAAAAGGTTCTGACAGAAACACTGAAGCCATCCTCTGATTCTTCATTCAGAATGAAGGGTCAGGACTGAGGGTGAAGCAGACTGATGCCAGAGTGAGCAGAGTGAAGTTCACCAGCAGGAGCTTCAGAGAGAGTCGTCCTTCCAGACTTCATCAAACCATGCGCTGAATAGCTGAGGGCTGGGGGTTCCTATCAACATGAGGAAAGGTCCTCTTCTCACAGCTCAAACTTCTCTGAAGTGACCCCCACTGAAGAGGAATTCACCATCTGACACTGAGTCTCCATCCGTGATCGATGAGTTTGATCCATGATCAGTCAGACGGATTATCACTCAGATATTGGGTTTTCTGGTGCATCTGGGCTTCTGCCATGTTGTGATAATCTGACGGCCGATCAGAGATCCCTATGAAACGGGATTATTGAGGCTCAGATACAGCCGCCTCTCTCTGCCTGGAGTCTCCTCTGCCTCCAGGGGCGCAGACGTCCCCCTCGGCCCCCTGGACGGTCACATCACTGGACTTTTACAAAATGCCAAAATATGGCGAGCAGGTACATCAATATAATATCGTGGAGCTAAAAGGAGGAAGACTCTGACTCATCTGAAATGCAAAAATGCAGATATATCATGGGGGATGAAATGTGAAACAGGCTGGTGGGGAGAGTTTCCACAGCTCCTGCTCAAGCAAACAGAATGGAGTGATGATTCTCATCAATGAAAAGCTCAGCTCTGTCATGCTGAAACACGGCTTATTAGTTCAGAAGTCAGAGGGATTGGGACAGTGTTCTGCAATTTATATGCACCAAACAGGGGAGAACCTGATATTACAAAGAATGATGCGTGGTCACCTGACACAGACCATGCATTCAGTCTTCATAATATGGAATAAAATCACTTTCCTGTTTCATCAAGAACCCACTGAGCAGATGTTTTGATGCTGAAATAGAAGTTAATCAGCACGTCTTTCACCAATAAGCACACAGGTTTCATCTGCAGACTTGAAAGAATTTAAATTCAGTTCATTATTTCATGAGATAACCCCAGTGCAGATGTGCACTCGAATATATCACATGAATTAGTGAAATGTAAAATTATTTTAAACATTGAGAGATGATCAGTTTTCCCCTAAAGAGACACAGATATGTTCCATCTGTGTGAACTTCAGAAGGTTCAGTTGTCTTCGACCAAAATGTTGCAGACGGATGTGTTTTTATCATGAAAGTTCACAGTCTAAAGTTTTATAATGTCCAAAGCACATTTTATAATCAAAGTCATCCCTGTGGAAGGAATGTGTGAAACAAGAATGAAAAGAAAACATTCATAAGTGCGCTGAACTCATTGCCAACTGAACGTCCACAGCAGACTTTCAGTTCAGCAAAGGTTTGGTTTGATTTATTCAGTTTCAGTCCAAACCGCACACCACACACACACACACACACACACACACACACACACACACACACACACACACCACAGGCTGAACCTCCAAAGGCCACAGTGAGGCCGCTGCAGACATGATGGACTGTCTGGAGAGAGAGAGGGAGAGAGAGACATAACCACTAAATGAAGTCAGGAAATCAGCAGGATGCTCCTTTGACTTCATCCTCCGCCTCTTTTTCTCCTGAGGCCTGCAGCTCTCTCACTTCCTCTCGTCCTTCTTGTTTGGGCGCTGCGGCCTCTTCCCTGACGGCAGGACCTCGGAATGTTCTGCTCCTGTCCAGCGTCTGGCTGGGCCGC